>NC_090649.1:80637141-80884641 GCF_040937935.1 Hyperolius riggenbachi | reverse complement strand
ACTTTTCCAAAAGCCTAGAAGTGATCAGAAATCGCCTCTGCTCCGGCTGGTGTTCCGACTTCCTAGCACTGTAGACATTAGGGACACTCTGTGCCCTGACAACCAGAGCACTGTGGGCAGAGATTCAGGGACGTGCAGGGGCGTAGCAATAGGGGGTGCAGAGGTAGCGACCGCATCGGGCCCTTGGGCCAGAGGGGCCCCGAAGTGTCCACCCTCTATCACAGTATTAGCTCTCTGTTGGTCCTGTGCTGGTAATAATCACTTCTATAGATGCTTTGAATAGTATTAATCATTAACAAACTGTTCCCCATTCCCTTCTTGCAACTCTGACACTGTGGTTGTCCTTAGCAGGTTTTGGTGCGCCGTATCAATTGTTATGTATAGAGTGCTTGGGGGGGCCCCATGTAAAACTTGCACTGGGGCCCACAGCTCCTTAGCTACGCCATTGGGGACGTGCCCTGAATCTCTTGTCCTAATGACTCGCCTGCTTCAAGATGCAGATAATGTCATATTGATTTGAAGCAATAAACAGATATAGACTGAAAGGAAAGCCTTTGTGTGAGATTTTATGGTATACAGTATGCGTGACAATGTAACTGAAACATCATTTTTAGGCCCCATTCACAGTTGGCAATGCAAAATGTGATCACAATCGCCTATAAATTGCAATTTTGTATTGCAGTATTCCGTGATTTTTCTGTGATTGCATTCTGCAATTCTAATTCCAGTAAATGAGAATCACAATGCAATTGCCAGGACAATTCTTCATGCAGCAGTACATTTGAAATAGTCAGAACGTGCTGCAATCATTGCAATGTGAGTAATCCCAAAGGATTGCTTGCCTAGCAGCAATTTACTGACTGCCGTGGATAAGCAGCAAAGTGCGGTATGCAGGCTGAAAGTGCCCCAGTGTGTCTGAGGCCTAAAACTCGCGTATATTGAAAAAGGGCGCATGGGAAAAAAGGGCACGGGATGTAGCCGAATTTATAAGTTATAATGTAAAACATGTTTTCCCTTAGTTGCATTGTAAACGAAAATATAGTGCTGTATCGCTGTAATGAACGTATATTAAACGGCAAAATACCGTCTATAACAACAACCGTATTCTGTGGTAAAACGTCAAATCGCATGTATAACATAAACGTATTGTTGAATGAAACGTGAAATGGCGTGTACAACAACAAACGGATAGTGTATTGAAACTTCAAATAGCGTCTTTAACCTCCTTGGCGGTAACCCCGAACGTAGTTCGGGGTAAGCCGCGCAGGAGGTTTTCTCCGGCCCTGCTGGGCCGATTTGTCTAATTTTTTTTTTGCTGAACGCAGCTAGCACTTTGCTAGCTGCACCAGCACACCGATCGCCGCCGCCCCGCGCTCGATCGCCGCTATCCGTCGCGCCGTGCGCCCCCCCCCAGACCCCGTGCGCTGCCTGGCCAATCAGTGCCAGGCAGCGCCGAGGGTTGGCCCGGGACTCCCAATGACGTCCCGACGTCATCCCGCCCCGTCGCCATGGCAACGGGGGAAGCCCTCCAGGAAATCCCGTTCTTTGAACGGGATTTCCTGATCGGAGATCGCCGAAGGCGATCGAAACGGGCGGGGGGATGCCGCTGAGCAGCGGCTATCATGTAGCGAGCCCTGGGCTCGCTACATGATATAATAAAAAAAAAAAAAAAGAAACTGCTGCGCTCCCTCCTGGCGGATTTTTTCATACCGCCAGGAGGGTTAATAAAAACGATATTTACACTGCTATTAAGCATAGTAATAGAATAGTATATTTTAAAGGTATTTCATAGCAATTATACCTAACTGTAAGCTCACACAGATCTCTCCTTCTCCCTATCCCTAACACCTAGACCCCCCCTTTGTATTAATACACATAATGTAATAAATTGTATATTACACATATTGTGCTGTAACTATATCTAACCTTACTCTCATACACAGCCCTCCCTGTACCCCCCTGGTGGTGCCTAAAGGTGGCCACACACCATAACATTTTTTAAATATCTGTTCAATTTAAGAATTGCAATCAATTTTTCTGACTGATTGTAACATTTCAAAAATCTGACCAATGTACCACACACCTATGTTCAATTTTTTCCTCAATTATGATAAAAATGATTGGAAACTCAGAGAAAATTGCTAGGGTGTGTATATTAATAAATTAGCAATCCAACACACACCATACAATCTTTAGTAGAAATTGAAGAGAAATATCTGGCATTCCGGATCGATTTAAATCGAAAAAAACGGGAAATTCGGATTTTTCAGTCGAATGAAAAAAAAGCTTTCGATTTTTTCGAGAGATACGATCGTTTTTATCGAATTACTGTAAAATCAGATCATTTTATTGTATCGCGTGTGGCCACCTTAACCCTAACCACTCCCCTGGTGGTGCCTAAACCTAAGATCCTCCTGGTGGTGCCTAAACCTAAGTCCCCCCTGGTGGTGCCTAAAACTAACCCCCCCTGCTGGTGCCTAAAACTAACCCCCCCTGCTGGTGCCTAAACCTAAGATCCCCCCTGGTGGTGCCTAAACCTAACCAATCCCCTGGTGGTGCCTAAACCTAACCAACCCCCTGGTGGTGCCTAAACCTAACCAACCCCCTGGTGGTGCTTAAACCTAAGACCCCCCTGGTGGTGCCTAAACCTAACCACCCCCCTGGTGGTGCCTAAACCTAAGACCCCCCTGATGGCGCCTAACCCTAATCACCCCATAGTGCTGTATATTGCACTGTAACTATACATAACCCTCCCTATACCTATCCCTAACCCCTAGACCCCCCTGGTAGCCCCTAACCAATAATTTGTATATTTGTAATACATTAAATAGTCTTAAAATGACGTATACAATAATAATATTATAAATACATAATATTATATATCGCGTAAGCATTAAAAAAAATCTTAAAATAACAGTAATATTAGAAACGATATTTTACTAACTATAATCAACGCATTATAAGTGTAAAAAACAAAGTTAATACCAAATATGATGTATTTCTAATACAATAATGTTCAAAACGGTATTTATACATTGGTATAAGATTCAAAACGGTATTTATACATTGGTATTTAAGCATTATACGTATGTAAACGACTTTTAAATGTTAAAAGTAGTGTAAACGAACATTTACTTGTTACAGTTCTGTAAGCGCTCCTATAAACGAAATTTAAAAACAGAAAAATAAGTATAAAACAACATGAAAACGAACTTGTAAACGAACTTGTAAACGATATTTCTTATGAACCTTAATCTGTTAATAGTACTGTAAACGAACATTTACTTGTAACAGTCCTGTAAGCGAAATTTAAAACCGGAAAAATAAGTTATAGCTCCTATAAGCGAGACTTAAGAACGAAAAAATAAGTATATCACACAGTCAAAACGATCTTGTAAACGATGTTTGTTATAACCCTTTTTGTATAAACGAAAACTTTTGATAAAACGTTCCTTGTAACCGCTATTTCTCTGGCGCCCTTTTTTCCGTTTCGGGCGCCCAATAGCCGATATTTTGTATTGCAGTCTATGGCGGCGCCCTTTTAATCCACTAGAGCTGTGCACCCTTTTTTCCCTGCCCCCTAAAACTCTGCTGTAATTTCAGATTAGCACAGAACTGCTAAGAAGCATACCTAAAAATCAGAAAGGACACTAGAGGGAGCTGTGTAGCCCCATATAAGGTAGCAAACGGTCTCTGTAGGAAAACTCCATCTGAATGCAGTAGGACATGACCTGGATAAGACCCATATGTTCCCCCTCCCCTGTAAACACCAGGCTGCGACAATTGTTTGGAATACCAAGGCAATACCAAGGCCACAGCTTTTATTAACATTATTTGCTGGTTACATTCCATACTTAAAAAAGTGTTAGTATACAATAATCAATTTCTTACTAAAACAACAACTATTTTCCCATAACCAGCTTTCCTTTTCTTCTTATCTCGTTGAAGAGTCCCCTGACAAGGCCGCCATCACCAAAGTAGCCGCAAGCCATGTTCCATCTCAGCTCTGCGGGTAACTTTATTCCGTCCTTGTTGTACTTATGCCTCCAAGTCGGCCTTGCAAAGGACCCGCCATGCTGTGACGAAAGAGACCTCTCCCCTGCTACATTCTTAAGCCTGCCTGCTTCAGACGGGCGGGAGGGTGGGTGTTGCTCTGCTGGTTCCTTGAGGTGAAAAGGAAGTCCCTTTGTCTGATTTGTAATTATCAAAGGCTAGCAGATTCCTGCCCGCCTTCGTTTGACACCTTGACCTGAACTGACCAATCGGGATGCCTGGGGTCACCTTTCTCCCATCCAGGTCATGTGCTCCTGTCGCCTAGTCCAGCTCTGGAGCTCTCTTGACCTGGATAAGACCCATATGTTCCCCCTCCCCTGTAAACACCAGGCTGCGACAATTGTTTGGAATACCAAGGCCACAGCTTTTATTAACATTATTTGCTGGTTACATTCCATACTTAAAAAAGTGTTAGTATACAATAATCAATTTCTTACTAAAACAACAACTATTTTCCCATAACCAGCTTTCCTTTTCTTCTTATCTCGTTGAAGAGTCCCCTGACAAGGCCGCCATCACCAAAGTAGCCGCAAGCCATGTTCCATCTCAGCTCTGCGGGTAACTTTATTCCGTCCTTGTTGTACTTATGCCTCCAAGTCGGCCTTGCAAAGGACCCGCCACAGCATTCTGGGAGTTGACCCTCAACCCCGAATGCCCTGCCACACGCTGAGGGCGGCTTACCAGGCCTCCCTCAGCCCAAGTAGGAACACATCGTACCGATGCGGAGCCGTTAATTGAAGCGCAAGTTGAAATGGGCGCGGCTATTCCGCCAATGCATTTATCGGCTATATCAGTCTGTCACGGCGCAGACTGTATAATATGGGCGCATTTAACGGCTATCAGGCTTTAATGTGTTTTTTGGGGTTTTTTTTTTTTTGCGGCTATGGCTCCCTAGCTTTATTTTGATTGTTTGTGGCTATGGTGCCTGCGGCTATGATTTTAATTACATTTTTGTGTCTGCGCCTGCCGCTATGGATTTCTTTTAATTTTTTGGTGGGTATGGTGCCTGCGGCTGTGACGGCTATGTGCTGTGAACACGCTAATAATAGTGCAAGTTAATTTTCCTATTATTTCCTCTGTTTTGGCACGCTTCCCTGCTATTACTTCTCCACTTTCTCCGCTACTCAATTGACAGCTATGGCAACATTTTGCTCTATCCTGGTAGGGTGGCAATAATGTATCAACTTCCTGTGCGGCTATATATACTTGTCACAATATTGCCATGTACATTTGAGAAATAGCGGTTATAGTTCCTCTACGATATAATTATCCTCAAGCTGTAATTCATTAGATTGAGTGACACAGTGATCTGTAGCCTATGGTAGCGGCTATAATGAAGTTAGGAGTCCTTATCTACTCCATCCAAGACAACGTGGGTAATTAACGGAGTCCAATGTTGCCTGCTGTTTCCATAACGATGGTTGATGCCCCTGTAAATGTCAGCATGGTGCAACATACTTGCAGAATCAATACACAATGCAGGCTAGGCACCTATGTTTGGCTTTTATTGCTCCTGGGCACCTATATCTTCGGTTCCCAGCTCCAATTTCAGTGCCACTTCGTGGGTCCAGAACCACACACGTCAGCAGTGGCTATAGGAGTGGGTGCTCTACTTACTATAACCAACTTAATTAACTGTGGATGTCTGCGCTTGAACTTTGCTTTGGGGGTTTGACAGGGGAAACAGCTGTGGGGCTGCAGACACTGACTGCAGTGGGTTCTGAGGACTGGCTGCGCCTCTAGGAGCTCATCTTTACTATAGCCAGGCAGGGGCAAGTGTGTGTGGGGGGGAGGTGGTTGCGCAGGGTTTTCAGCTGTGTGGGCTCTTGGGGGTCCAGCTACGGCACACAGCTACGGCTGTTAAAGGCAGGCAGTGAATAATAGTCACTATAGGAATATCATTAGCAATATTCAAATAACCTCAATAACAACAACCCCCCCCCCCCCCCCCCCCAGTGAACAGGCACATTTACAAACATAAGAACAAAAGAGACATCAGGTCACCTGGGCACCAAATACATCTCCTGGTGCAGCCACCATCTTACCCGATCAGTTTTACATGGAGTCAGCAAGTGAATCGATAACAGGTGTACTTACCGATCAGGGGAGTCTGAGTAACAAATCTAACAAAATCTACTTGAGGATGCCACAGTGTGGATGCAGTGGGAGCCTGTCCAAGCAGCGGCTTCATAAAGTGTCATTGCCGCTGTGCATTGTTGTTGGACTGTTCACTTTTCTAGCCAGTGGCTACTTATACTAATACAGGCTGATTGCTTTGGGCCAGCGGTGGAATTGAAGTCCTGCTCTTTGGCAAGAACATGTTTTCTGTTCACCTGCTGTCTCCAATTACAGAGAAAGATGTCCCTGCTCTGCAGGTGATGTCTTTGGTGCAGCTGTGTACAGCTGATCGTCTGAGCTGACAAAGGCTACATGAGGCAGCCATGGCGTGGATGCAGTCTGTGCAAAGTTATTGGACTCCACTCTGGTCCTACCAACAATTAACAGGTATTGTTGTCGCAAATGCTTTTTGACTGGGTGCCTGTCCAAGCAGCTGCTACATGAAGTATCATTGTCGCAGTGCACAACCATTAAACTGCTACTTATAAATGTACAGACTGTGATTGGGTAACTTTGTGGGAGGGTTAGTGCTAGTTTTAGTTTAGTGTTAGGATGTAGGGTAGAGAGGGGGTTAAATCTTTTAATGCAGCATGTGGTTGCCATTCCAGAAGAGGAAGCAACATTCCTCAGCTCCTGATGTAGCCACTGTACAAGGGTCAAACCTAAAGCAGCTGTCAGAACAAAGCCGATGACCTGTAAACGAACTACAAGTCCAGCACAGGCAGAGAATATATTGCCTTCCTTGTGACAGCCCTTATCGCTTTTAGTTTCCCCAGCGGCAACATTATATACTGAACTACATTGAACTGACCAGACTTGTTAAACTTGGACTCGTTAGAGCCATTAAACTATTACCCACGTATCTTGGATGGAGTAGATAATGACTCCTAACTGGATTATAGCTGCTACCATATTATAATCCATAGCTGGATTATAGCTGCTACCATACCACTGTGTCACTGGGTCTAATGATTTACAGCTTGAGGCTAATTATATTGTACATGCACTATAACCGCTATTTCTCAAATCTGCAAATGTTATATAGTGGCAATAACTGTTACAAATGTAATGTAACAAGTGGCTGTTACAAATGTAATGTAACAGCTCTGGTCAGTACATTTGCAGAAGCAATATGGATGTTATTATCGCATTGCATCCAATGCAGCTGCGGGTATCATGGTTCTCATTTTACACCATTAATCAAAAGTAACAGCTATTAATCTTTTCTGAAAGCACATGCGCTATCACATAACTGGGCAAACTTAAGTTTGTGGGTTATTTCATGCGCAGATAAATAGCAACTTTAGTAATACCTTTTGTATGTCGCAATAAAATTTGCCCGACTACTTGTTGTGGCGATAAATAACAACTTTAGTAATACAGTACCTTGTGTGTACCGCATTTGTGAGCATAAGTAGGCAAACTCCTTTTAACAATATTTTGTTGGGCAGATAAATATGGACTTTATTAATACATTGTCTACTGCTCATTAATAAAACCTCCGATAAATAACAAATTTAGTCATAATTTGCATGACAGTTATTGTACTCAATAAGTATAAGGAAAGCTGCGCTTAATTGCCATAGCGGGCATAATTCATTGCGGCTTCCTCTGCTGCCTTCGCTAATGCAGTAAACCGAAAACCACGCCAATGGGCTTCATCTCATTCTATTTACGATAACCGCTCCCATTTCAATTTGCGGCACTTTTAAATGTACGCTTTTAGCGTTAGGTTATCTCGCTGTAATGGAGGGGGGGGGGGGGGGGAGCCACAGAGAGGGCAGCCCGACCTCTCCCTCCCCTTCTCTGCCCGTGCTGCCCTCCGTGCTCCCTTCTAGGACTCAGAGTAATGCGCACCGACACAGGGAAGCGATGTAAATACCTACCTCACCTCCAATTGCCGCTCACTCGCCGCCGGTCCTCTCCTCTCTGCATAGCCGCTGCAGCGGCTATGCAGAGAGGAGAGGACCGGCGGCGAGTGAGCGGCAATTGGAGGTGAGGTAGGTATTTACATCGCTTCCCTGTGTCGGTGCGCATTACTCTGAGTCCTAGAAGGGAGCACGGAGGGCAGCACGGGCAGAGAAGGGGAGGGAGAGGTCGGGCTGCCCTCTCTGTGGCTCCCCCCCCCCTCCATTACAGCGAGATAACCTAAAAATGTTTCCGACGCTAAATATACACATATAGCCGCAATATAGGAAGGGAGAGGTCGGACTGCCCTCCCTGCGGCTGCTGCTCAGGCTCCTTTTTCCATTACAGCACATAACCGATAAATAGTTAGAACAATAAACAGACATATAGCCGCTATAGACATATAGCCGCTATATAACAAGCACGATAATCGCGCCCAATTCAACAAGCGGCTAATTCAAATGTACGCGTACCGATGCCACAATTTTTGTAATCCACATAGTGCCATAGTAGTGGCAAGCAATGATTTGTATCAGTTCTGCGGGTAACCATCACCGCACATTTTCCAATAGCATGTTGCCGCAAGCCGTGATCCATCCTAGCTCTGCGGGTAAACATCTACACAAATTCTATATCGCATGCTGCCCTAGCAGCCGCGAGCCATGATCCATCCTAGTTCTCGGGCAACCATCACTACCATTTCTTAATAGCAGGTAACTTTTCCAAAACTAAAGTAACCACCTGGATCTTGTCCAGGGCCCATGCCGCTTCCATAGCTGCCTTCAGCCCCTCAGGAAGACGTTGCCCTGAATTTAGGGTCATGAGCTGTACCCATCTTGTTGATATTTTCCTATTCCCCCCAATAACTTGTTATGGCTTGTTTACCTGACCTCATGATGTGTTAACCTTGTGTGCTCGCATTTTGGGGGACCCACCCGGGACCATTACTGGCCAACACCACCAGTATTTTATACAGGAACCTTTGGGGGGGGGGGGGCGCCCCCCCATGTCATAATAACATGCACCGTAGCTGGAATGTAATTACTGTATGCACACAATATAATGCTATTTTCCCAAAAGCCTCGATCATTAGAATGGTAAAAGAACACCTCTGGCCTTGACCTGTCCTAAGCTCCCCCCAAGGATTGTGCCATATGACTTGTATACCATGGGTGTCTGATACCACTTCTGCCTATTAACCAGTGCTATGCGCACAGGGTCTGAATTGCTCTTCCATTGTCTTATCCATCAGATTTTGCCACAGGGCCTTATTTTGTAATTTACCACTCTTTTAAATGTTGACTTTCCGAATTGGTAGCATTTACTATGTACTTTCTTTGGTAGGGTTATTGTCCATGTGCTCCCTCGCAGTGCGTATGGAAAACATGAGCTAATAATGAGGTCTTCACTTACTATGCTTTATCAATAGTGAATTTCGGGTATTTAACCCCTGTTTTGCAATGTGGTCTTCATGATATCCAATAGAATTTTCTTTTAAAATTGTATTGGTTTTTCGGGTTAGATTTAATGTAGTTTCCAATGTGTACGAGCATATAATGCCACCTATGGGATATGTTTAACAGGCTGTAGGGGATTTTGTCGCTCCAATGTGCGCAAGCATATAGTGCAACCCATGGAATATGTTTTACAGACTATGGGTAATGTAGTAGCTCCAATGCGTAGAGGCATATCCTGCAGCCTACGGAATATGCTAAACAGACTATGGGGAGTGTTGCAGCTCTAATGCGTAGAAGCATTTCATGCAGCCTACGGAATATGTTTAACCGACTCTGGGGAATGTTGCAGCTTCAATGCGCACAAGCATATATATACTGTACATATATATATATATATATGTATTCTGCCCTGATACAAAGGCATCGCTATGCCTGTAGTAAAACAAATCCATGTTGTGAATTCCCTTTTTCTTACAGTTGTAGTGATTATTGTCTATGTCCTTTCCCTGCTGTGAGTTACAGGTGGGAAAAACAAGAGAGAATAATTAGGCCTCAGCCTAACTGTGCTTTATTTGCAAGAGAATCAGGCTTAATAACGCTGCTTGGCAATGTGGTCTCAATACTACCCCGGAGAATACATTTTAACAATTCTAGAGTTTGTCAGGTTGGATTTGCTGCAAGCTGTAATATATGGAAGCCCAACATGTATCCAGTGTGATATGTCTAACCGACTCTGAGGTCATAATAACTACTTAGTTTAATATAGAATAACATACGCCTCGCACTGGGCACGCACATAGCGGCCTATACAGATTATAAAGGGTACTTCATGCTAATTGTGCCGGTCCCTACAAGGAGCCATCTCATAGAATGCCTTATGCCTATTCGAATATTACGACTCGATCCCCTCGGAGGGAAACCTGAGTAGTTGACTAATAATCCTGTCCGCTGTAGGTATCACATCAGCGGTCACGCAATATCCTCCTCCTGCAGTGACTGGCCCTATGGCCCTATATCTAGCAACTTATTGCACTATGTACTAGGTTGGCGCTCTATACATACAATACTTAATAATTAAATTAATATAGTGTCTGCAGCATTATGCTAAGCCCTTAAAATTGCCCAATTTTAGTGATTTGCATAGTTTTAACTCCTTCCCACATTCTCTAACTGGTCCTGATGCCCCCTAGTGTTTTCTCTTGTACCATGGTCCATGGTGATAGGTCAGACTGTCTGACTATCAGCCTTTTTTCTTCCCTATCTCTGTTATTACAGACCAGGAATTCTAGCAGAAAGGGAGGGGGAGGGGGATGGAGGTGAAACCAAATTGCTGACCATCTGCCTCCTCCCCCACCCTGTGCTTACAACGTTTCTGAAAGCCCCTATGCATCTTATGTCTTAAAACTTGCTATAATTTCTTTATCATGTTATGTTTGTCACTGTGATGCTTCCAATTCAATCTTATGTATGAGTGCTTATTCGTCAATCAATGCTTTGTATATTCTGTCCCATGTTTGTTTCTTACTTAGGAGGCACAATAGAATGAAGCTCTGTGACCCGTATGCACAAGACAAATAACATGTGTAATGTGCTGTTGTCGTGGTGGACTCCAAGCATTTCTAAGCCGCAGCCGTCAAGGGGCGCTCCCTAAAAATTAGCGGTGTTAGGCACTGATGCTGCGCAATATTGCTATTTGTTAAGCCAACATGTTACACCAAACCCCCCTTCCCTTCTCATGCTGTCCTAAAGGTATATCAAGTTTGGTATATTTTATAATTGCCTCAAAGGGAAACTAAACTGAGCAGGACATGAAGTCCCCCCCCCCCCCCCCCCCCAAACACCAGCTACCTGACCCTCCTGCCGATAATGTGTCACTAATACTTTCAGCCACAGTCCTTCCTCAGGCATGCAGATCAGGTGCTCCGTCTGAAGCCAGACTGGAATAGCAGCATGTCTGTCTCAGGTGTGCGATGCAGACATTACTGCAGCCCAAAAGATCGGCAGGACTGCCAAGCAACCAGCCCTGCCCGAAAGGAAACATCCAGATTTCGGCCTTTTATCTCTCACTGCCACCACCGTGTAATTCCCTTAACATTCAAAACATGGGAAGGACATACCAACACCATGCATCAGGGCCGATTCCCCGAAAATACTGGGTCTGCAGCCTCGTGCTAAAATGCATTTGCGTAGAAACAAATTGCAGCAACCCAGATACTATTTACCAACTTGCCTGGCGTATTTTGGGTAACTAAAGATCACTGGCTCCCACCCGATGCAGACGGGCCCGATCACGGGCTTCAATCCTGGACCCTCAGAGTAGCAGTCTGATGTTAAACTGACTGCGTTATCCGATGCTAGCGCTGCTTCAGTGGCGTAGCTAAGGAGCTGTGGGCCCCGATGCAAGTTTTACAATGGGGCCCCACAGAGCTCTCAATACATAACAATTGATACAGCGCACCAAAACCTGCCAATGGCAACTACAGTGTCAGAGGTGCAAGAAGGGGATGGGGAACAGCTTGTTGATGATTATCCATATTCAAAGTATCTATAGAAGTGACTATTATGAGCACAGGATCAATAGAGAACTAATACTGTACTTGAGCGAGGGCCCCTCGGGGCCCCTCTGGCCCAAGGGCCCCGGTGCGGTCGCAACCTCTGCAACCCCTATTGCTACGCCCCTGCGCTGCTTGGGTTTAAGACTCCTGACCTTTCTGTGAGATTCCCCGCTAATCCCTTCCTCCTGGGCCTTGTTCTGCATCCCTGCTAGCATTTCCCTCTTATTTAGTAGCAGATTCGCCTGCTCTAACCTAAGGAGCCAGCTGGGCAGATTTTGGAAAATATACCTGTTATTGTCTTCTGTGGTGATCTCCTCACCTGAGTCTGCCGCCATAGGCGCCTCTCTCTGATCCTGTTCCTGGTGACCCTCTACCCCGAGCATTTTGCTCCAGGGGGCGTCCGCTGTGATGCTCCAGAGTCTGGTGCAGCTGCGGTAGTAAAAAAGTGCCGCCACCCCTTCCACACATCCGAGAGCCTGCGGTCTCCCCTGTGCGGGGTGGCTGCTGTGAGGCCGGGCCTCCCACGGTTCCATTGTCTTCTGCCTTGCGTGTACAATTCCTCGTGACTTCTGCGTCTCCGAGCACTGACCCTAGGGGAACCTTGCCACGTCTCCATTCAACCCGCTTTGAGTTCTTTTACATGTGTGTGTGCTCTTGCCAGCACGGCCCCGGTTGGAGCCTGCCTTAGCTGTTACTTCGCCTCCGCTGCTCCGGGAACATGTAGTTCCTCCCCTTTGGGTCCCTTGCTTATTCTTCCATCCGGCCTCTCCTTGCCTGCCTGCCTGTCCCCCCCCCCCACCACCTCTCTCCCTCGGGTGCTTACCAGTGGGTATGCTGAATGGGCTAACCCCGGCTGCTGGGACCCCTGCATGTGTGGGTGGGGCGCAGGCTGTGGTGGGGGGTGTCGGGCGGGGGGGGGGGGTCAATCTGGTGCTGGCTGCTTCTGGGCCTCGGCTAGCCTGACCCCCCCACTATGGAGACTGGATGTGGGAGGGCCCCTGGTGGGGCGGTGGTGGATAGCCCCCAATTTTCCTTCTATTATGTGTGCCCCGGGGCCTCAACTCCCCGCTGCTCAGCAACGCCCTGTAGCGGCGGCTGGGTTGCTGCAGCAGCTGGTCGTCGCTGGATTGGTGGCGATCAGCGGACCGGCGGCCATTTTCTTGAGGCCGCCGGGCGCCGCCATCTTGCCATGGGCATTTTGATGTTCGGCGGCCATTTTCTGGAGGCCGCCGGGCGCCATGCTTTTTGGGGCCTGTGCGCTGCCCGGGAGGGGGTGTAGCCGGGGCAGGGAGCCCAAAGATCGGCGGTTTTGAGCCGCGGAGGGAAGGGAGCTGTCGCTGCAAGCTGCTGGCCGTGGATGGAGGACCCTAATTGGGGGTGCCTGGAGCTGGACCCCGTCGGGCGGGGGGGGGGGGGGGGGCGATCGCTCCCTTGTTGTGGAACTTGCCGGGCGCCCGGGCCTGCGGGGAAGTGGTAAGTGGAAGGGCTGGGGCCTGGCCCAGCCTTTAGGTTCTTCGGCGGGCAGAGCCCTCATCCTCTCCAGCGGTGCTAAACAGGGTGGGGGAGGGCGGTTAAAAACTGTATACCCCAAGAGGAAGGATGGATGGATGGATATCCGGCTGGAGGGGAAGGCTGCCAGGGCGGGTGGATGTTGTGCCAGGGGTAGAATCACTACCAGGCACGGGCTCCAGTGATGAGGCCTGGGACAAATGAATGGGCTTAGCTGGTAGGGCCTGCAGACAGGCCTGGCCCAGGGGGAGGATGGATGAGGGGAGGAAGGATAAAGGGGTCGCTTGGGGCTGGGAAGATTGGGGCTAAGGAAGCTGGAATAAGGGGAGAAGCTGACCTTAGTGGATTTTGAGAAGGATGTGTGCGTGTCTGCCTGTCCCAGGGCCTTTATCAGCTGCTGCTGCTGCTCTCCTGTGTAGGTGTTGCTCTGCTGGTTCCTTGAGGTGAAAAGGAAGTCCCTTTGTCTGATTTGTAATTATCAAAGGCTAGCAGATTCCTGCCCGCCTTCGTTTGACACCTTGACCTGAACTGACCAATCGGGATGCCTGGGGTCACCTTTCTCCCATCCAGGTCATGTGCTCCTGTCGCCTAGTCCAGCTCTGGAGCTCTCTGGAATCACCTAACAGCAATACATGTTATGAGACTTCCACAACCAGAGTAGTATTAATATGAAATAGAGCCCTTTGGTACGTAAAGAACCATTATTGCAAAAAACTGTAAAATTTAAAATACACGAAGACACAAAAATAGTAAAATGTGCTATAAATTACTTTCCTCCTACCGTATGTTGCTGTCACACTAGGAATTAGAAATTTGACCGAACCAACAGATTTCGGTCTAGTCCATCTCCTCATGGGGTATTCTCAGGGTTTTCTTTCTTTTCAAAAGCACTTACTGAATGGCAGTTGCTTGGACCAACTGCCAGAATAGTGTGCAAACTGTAGGGGGGATGATCTGCAGCTTTGTATAGATCCTTTCCAGGGAGTGCTTTTGTAAAGAATAAATGAAATACTGAGAATCCCCCACAAGGAGATGGACTAGTTAAAAGCCTGTCAGTTCCATCACATTTCTTCTACCTACTTGTAATTGGCAGCAATATAGGAGAAAAATAATTTATAGTGCATTTTACATTTATAATATACACTTACATTTACATTAATAATAATAATATTTGTATAGCGCTTTTCTCCTGTTTGACTCAAAGCGCTCAAGAGCTGCAGCCACTGGGACGCACTGAAGAGGCCACCCTGCAGTGTTAGGAAGTCTTACCAAATGAATTCCTACTGAATAGGTACTGACCCTAGCCAGGATTCGATCCCTGGTCTCCCAAGGCAGCGCCCTTAACCCTTTTTATTTGTATGTTTTTATATGTATTTACATTTTTTTTTTATTTTTCGCGATAGTGGTCCTTTCGGTATTACACTTTTTAAAATCATTACCAAAATCGCCAGAAAATGCTCATGAAATCGATTACAAAACGCTAGCGATTGCAATTAGCATATAGCGTTTTGTAGTGAGTTCAAGGTTTATCGACTTAGTTCTGCAGATCAACCCGTTCTTTATCACGGTAGTTGACACAGAGCGCATTACATGCTTCGCCCTTTTCCTCTCTCCGATGTTTCTCATGTATAAAAAGCTCCCGGTTTAATTACAACTGTTGGAACAATTTTTGTTCACCAATCAGGAGGTAGCAGAAAATCTTCGAGGCATTTTCTATGGTTGCTTTGTCCATCCAAGGCTGTAGGAACATTCTGAAATGTTGTTCTATATAATATTCCATTGACCTCCTTCTGCTTTTTTTCCCCACTTCCCTCTGCCAAAGCAATCTTACAGCTTTTCAGACATTATAAGTGTCTTAGTTTATTTATTAACTAAATTGAGCACGGATTTCGATCGTAATACATAATTTTGAGAAAAAAATGTAATAAAGTTTGTTTGTAACTGTAATCAGAATCCATAATTTTGCAATTAGGTTTAACTTCACGTCAAATTTAGCAGAATAGCAAAGCCCCCAATACATGCTATCATCACCAATTGCTGCATATGTTAAGGGGAATAGGGGGAACAAGTTAAACAATATATTTTTTTTTTCAAAAAGACCCTGTAGTTTTTGAGAAAATAAATTGTAAAAATTCAAAGGAAAATGGTTTTAAAAGGGGTTTGTAGGGTACTTTAAAAACAAAAACTGACACTTACATGGGGCTTCTACCGGGAAGCAGTAGATTTGGGCGCATGAGACAAGTGGACAAAAAGGGCGCCCCATTCACTTTCATTATAAATATCGTTTAATGGGCGCTGAACGGGGAAAATAAGGCGCCGGAGATTTTTAAGGATTTATAACGGCGCCCGGAGATTTTTAAGGATTTATAACTATGTTTGTGATGATTTAAGTTTACAAAATGAGCCCGTGACGAATAACGTTTATGAAGATAATAAATCACTATTTCTAAAACATTTCTAACACATTATTATCCACCCAAAAAAATAATTTACATTTTTTTTCTTTACATTCTTTATTTATTCATGTCTGTAAAACATTATTATCCATAGATGTTTAGGTTTAGGCACCAACAGGGGGGTCTTAGGTTTAGGCACCTACAGGGGGGTCTTAGGTTTAGGCACTAACAGGGTGGTCTTAGGTTTAGGCACCAACAGGGGGGTCTTAGGGTTAGGCACCTACAGGGGGGTCTTAGGGTTAGGCACCTACAGGGGGGTCTTAGGTTTAGGCACTAACAGGGGGGTCTTAGGTTTAGGCACTAACAGGGGGGTCTTAGGGTTAGGCACCAACAGGGGGGTCTTAGGGTTAGGCACCAACAGGGGGGTCTTAGGGTTAGGCACCAACAGGGGGGTCTTAGGTTTAGGCACCAACAGGGGGTCTAGGGGTTAGGGATAGGTACAGGGAGGGTTTTTAATAAACGAAAATATAAGTTTCACTTTACAAACAGGGAAGATTAACGTTTTAAGAATTGCCGATCTCATACACATTATTTAGTGATTTATACATTTTTAAATCACTA
Organism: Hyperolius riggenbachi; assembly: GCF_040937935.1. Lineage (NCBI taxonomy): Eukaryota > Metazoa > Chordata > Amphibia > Anura > Hyperoliidae > Hyperolius > Hyperolius riggenbachi. The sequence continues at coordinate 80,868,024 of NC_090649.1, read as the reverse complement.
TTTATAAACGAAATTCTACACAATAATTTCTATAAACGATATTTCCATTTATCGTTTATACCACGCGCCCTTTTTTCCCGACGCCCTTTTCGTACGTACGCCTTCTACCGGCCCCCTGCAGCTATCCTGTCCCGCGCCATCCTCTATGATTCCCCGTTCCCCTACCGACAGTTACCATCCAATTATTTGTCTAGATAGATGAATGCAACTGCACCTGCGCGGCCGCGCATGTCCTCGCTCCGACTTGTGTCTCCGGGAGCTTCCTGCGCAGGTGCAGTACAAAGCATTCTCGTACTGCACCTCAGTTGCATTCGTCTAGTTAGTTGAATAATTGGATGGTAACCAGTGACAGGGGAACAGAGGATCATAGAGGAGACAGGACAGCTGCAGGGGGCCGGTAGAGGCCCCAGTTAAATGTCAGTTTTTGTTTTTAAAATGCGTACATCAAAAAAGGGCGTCGGTAAAAAAGGGCGTGTGGTGTAAACGATAAGCAATATTATCGTTTATAGAAATATTGTGTAGAATTTCGTTTACAAATAGTGTTTTAACAATTTATAAATCATTAAATAATGTGTATGAGATCGGCAATTCTTAAAACGTTGATCTTCCCTGTTTTTAAACTGAAACTTATATTTACGTTTGTTAAAAACCCTCCCTGTACCTATCCCTAACCCCTAGACCCCCTGGTGGTGCCCAAACCTAAGACCCCCCTGTTGGTGCCTAAACCTAGGACCCCCCTGTTGGTGCCTAAACCTAAGACCCCCCTGTTGGTGCCTAAACCTAAGACCCCCCTGGTGGTGCCTAAACCTAAGACCCCCCCTGTTGGTGCCTAAACCTAAGACACCCTGTTGGTGCCTAAACCTAAGACCCCCCTGGTGGTGCCTAAACCTAAGACCCCCCTGTTGGTGCCTAAACCTAAGACCCCCCTGGTGGTGCCTAAACCTAAGACCCCCTATGGATAATAATGTTTTACAAACATTAATAAATAAAAAATGTAAATAAAAAAATGTAAATAATTTGTTTGGGTGGATACTAATGTTTTAGAAATGTTTTAGAAATAGTGATTTAGTATCTTTATAAATGTTATTCGTCACAGGCTCATTTTGTAAAGTTAAATCATCACAAGCACAGTTATAAAAACTTAAAAATCTCCGGGCGCAGTTTGTAAAACGTTAATAATCTCCGGCGCCTTTTTTCCCCTGTTCGGCGCCCATTAAACGATATTTATAATGGGAGTGAATGGGGCGCCCTTTTTGTCCACTTGTCTCATGCACCCAAATCTCCTGCTTCCTTTAAAATACCCTACAGAACCCCTTTAAATTTGTTAAAATGACATTTGGCTTAGCTGTGGTACACTTTAAAGGAAACCTAAAGTGACACTAAGGTCCCCAGTTTAATTTAAGGGAGGAGAGCCTGCTTCTGAGTTTGGGCTTTAGCGCCCGATGTAAGAAAAGCGAAGTACACCGATCGGCAGTGGGTCAGAGCGGACAGAAGATGGGACCCCAACGCCTGGAACCTGCAGTAGGTGGGTGTTTGCATGGTGCTGCCTTTATTCCACCCCGCTGTGCTCCATAACCCTGGAAGGAGGGGGGGGGGGTGAGGCTTGCAAATGGGGGAAGGTAATACATCTGGGCACCCTACTTGGGTTGGAGGGGGAGGGGCTGGCTAACCTACTGGGGAGGGGGGAGTAAATCTGGCTATTATACTGGGGTAGGGGGGAGCACATGTCGCTACCCTTCTGGGGTGGGAGGGAGGAGGAGCACATCTGGTTACCATACTGGGGGACAGCATGCTAGGGGGCACATTTGGATACTATACTGGGGAAAATCTAGCTGGGGGGCCCAGTCCCAATTCTGCATCGTGGCCCGAGGTCTGCAGCTACGCCACTGTACAAGACTTGCATAAAGTCATGCCCAGCTGGATTATCCACTAGGCTTGGTGCATGTTTAAGGGCCTTGTTATTAACTCCCTAATGCCCTTGTTTACTGAACAAGTTAGCTGGTAAGTAGAAGGAGCCTATGCTAGTGCACTGCCTAGCACCCGGTTTCCTTAATAAGTGTCTGGGGAAATGCAGCTGGAAGAGAGAGACTTACCCTTGTTACTATGAACACAGGTGTCACGATTGTGGAACTTTCCCCGTGATCAGCGCACAACGCGTGCGCTGACACGGCGGAGATCCTCCACAAGCGTATAATTTGCAGGAACCCAGCAAAAGGTGCTACGCACCTGTAGAGGGAAATTCCTGTCGGCAGATGGCGCTGGGGAGTGCAGAGGAACCAATCCTCTGTACCTCCACAAGTGCCAGACAGGAATTGTACGAAGCGCAGAACGCAATCGCAAGAGAGGCGATTGCGAATGAGATTGAGCAAAAGGGATAGGTTGTATGTGTGTGCGCCAATCCAGTCGCCACTCCGCGACCGCGCACACACAACAGCAGAAACGAAATAGGAACGCGATCGCGAGAGGTGCGATCGCGAGACGTGACACAAGGCAGAACAGAAGAGAATACGAGGGTAGCAAAGGCACAGCAAATACAATAAGGAGATACGGAAAATAACAACCGCTAGCTAACCGCGAACACCGCACTCATTCGCAACAGTGCACGCGGTTATGCGCGATCTCCACGTGATAAGCACAATAGAGACAAGCACGCCTAACTAACCATAAACAGACAAACATGAAACAGGGGACGCGAGCGCTTGCTTAACGGTTACCTCACCGAGCCTGTAGCAAGCGCAGCGGACAAGACAGACACACGAAAAACAAGAACTAGGCAGGAAGGATCCACCGCTCTTCCGCCAGAGCAAGTGTGATCCAAGCAGGAACACAGATCAGAAAGATCCACAGCCACTAACGCTAGCGGCTAGTGCGATCTCAGCAAGACAGAACGATTCGCTATCAACCGCCGCTGGTGACAGCGCAATCGCGACCGACAAGACAGAACAGAAGGATCCCCAGCGCTCGCACAAAGTAGCTAGCACGATCCCAGGAGACAGAACAGAAGGATCCCCAGCGCTAGCACAAAGTAGCTAGCGCGATCCCAGAAGACAGAACAGAAGAGATAGCTGGTAGCAACCGCTGCACCAGCTATACTCCAAGAACATAGATCAGAACCATTTCCTGTCAACCACCATAGGGACAGGACAATGGCAAACAGGCAAGACAAGACAGAACAGGCAATACAGATAATACAACCTGACTGGGCTAGAAGGGGAGCCTAAAGCAACCCCCAGGAATTAACTATACTAGATAGCAATGGCTGACACTCCAGCAGTGTCCATCAGGAACTGAGCATGGAAGGGAAATGACCAGCGAAGCATTCTGGGAAACATAAAGCTCTTATAGTGCCAGTCATCAAAGAAGGCAGGTAGGGGATTTGCATAACGAATGTATGCAAATTCCCCAGCAAGAGAACAGAACAGAAACTTGCAATGGAAAGACAGGTCTCTGTTCCAGAGACCTGCAGCCCACAGACTAGAGGAATGGACAAACAGCTGTCTGCCTGTGCAGCCAGCTGAGCGGATCATCACAGTACCCCCCCTTCTAGGGATGGATTCCAGACATCCCTCAAGACTGGTAACATCACAAAACTCTAACTGAAGACTCATGAAGGTCAGGACAGCCCGACAAGGCCCAATTCCAGAGTCAGTCCATCCGAAACCGACCTCATCAGAAGCAGAAGCCACCGAAACATGCCCATCAGCACTGCAAGTCTCAGCGTAACACCCATCAGGACTGTGGACACCAGAGAAGAAGCCATCGACACCCTCCAGACAATACCCACCACCTTCCAAGGAGCGTCCAAGAATACCAAACCTGCCGCAATACCTCTTCGAAGTGTCCCTTACAACACCAAAGCCATTGCTGATCGCATTCAGGGCACCAAGCAAAACTTTTCCCGGAATCTCCCAGAACGCCTTGAAGCTCCGCAGAGATCCCAAGAAGCCAGAACGCTCACCAGGCTCACATGGAGAACCACCAAGAACCCCTATGGAACCTATGATCATTCCAGACTCAAAATTAGCAGGACACCCATCAAGATCAGGACTTTCAGGGACCACTTCTGGGCATGCAAGCAGGCAGGCTATATCAGAACATGTCTCCACAGAGGAAGCATCTGAGTACGCTGGTAACCGAGGCACACTTGGGCTTTCTGGGTCACAGAGCACATCGGGGTACACTAGTACAGGAGAAACCTCAGGACATGTCGGGGAACTGCCAACCTCAGAGTCCGACACGACAAGACCAAAACCAGTACCGGGCAGAAAATCATCACGAGTAAAGATCACAGGTACTGGTCTTTCAAAAGAAGACTCGGACTCAAATTCAGAATTTTCTGTAACTGTAATATCATCATTGACTACACATGAATGAAGCTCCACAAGAGCTGCAAAAGTAGTCAGCAAGGCAGCAATGCCTATTGAAGTGGGCAACACCTCAGAAGGACCTGGGGGGCAGGAGACATCTCCCACAAGTTCTGCACCCCTTGGGAGGAACTCGGAGACCTTTAGATCATCAAACAAGACCTCAGGAACATCATTTTTCAAGTTGTCTAAGAAGGATTCTGTACTATCCATGTTACAGGGCAAAACTGGAACTTTATTTTGAGAACAGGGCAGATGTCCCAGGGAAGGTTCCACCATAAACTGAGACTGAATTTCATCATCATGAGTGGAACGTACAGGAATATTCACTGGACCACACACTGACTCCCTAACTTTAATCTCGCTGCACCCAGAACTCTGCGTAGTAGTCAAACTAGCTTGCAATTCCAAAACTGCAGAAAGACAGGTAAAAATAGCAGCAATACCTAGACGAGCCTCTAGGGGCAGGGCAGGAGATATTGTACAAGGCAATATTGACTCATCCAGAGTACTGGGTGGAGAGTCAATACTTTCTTCAGAATCAGACTCGCAAATGTCAATGCAAGTGGACATCATGCCTTCATTCATGGTACACGGCAGGTTCAGAGAAAGCTTCTCTGGACAAGGCAAAGAAGCTTCAGCATCAGATTCGCAAAACCGAAGCGCTGTCTCATTCTTAGATTCGGCTAACAATGTCGAATCCGAGGAGTCAGAACGCAAAATTTGCGGATCCAAGATCGCTTTAGGTTGCGAAACTGACGCTTCCATATCGCAAACTTCCGCGATCTGTGGAGCAGACTGCAAGGCATCTAGGACAGAAACACTGGAGCAACTGTCATCAGGCAACAGGCCTGCACAGGTGTGAACAGGGTGAGACAGAAACTCATTTGCAGAAGAAATGGCGACATCAACAGGATAAACTTTATTAGGCATAATAATTTTACTTTTGACGCTGCATAGTCGAGAAATTTTCCCCATAGCAGGGTCACAGACGGAAGATCTCAAAGATCTGTTTCTAAATGACAAGGGATCCCACACATCCTTGAGGAAACCGGCAGACTCATGCCGATCACAATCTGCAGGAACATCCAAGAAACAGGCATCAGATCGCACAGATTCAAACTGCACACTGTCAGAAGCGAATCCTTCAGGATTCACACAGGAATCAACCACAGCGGCACACTCATTCATTTCAGATTGCACAAAGTCAAGACTCACATGCTTTACCCCAGAAAGGCAGGAACAATCATCCGACAACGATGTCTCTTTATTGGAATCAATTGGTTGGTGTGTGTGCAACTCATCCAAAATCGTTTGCCATACATAGATCACCAGATCCACATCATCCTCGTCACATTCATCGGAATCAATCAGAAGGTACATAGAGTCAAGACAAGCATTCAAGACATCTTCGCTTTTTGCGATGTAAAAATCGCAAAAGGCTTTCCAATCAAAATCGAATTCTTCCAGCAAGGCCCCAATATCCCAGGAAGCAAATGGGGGTTCAAACAGGCCAGTATCCACATAATCTCCATAGGGTTGGAGTTCAGGAACAAGAACAGATTTTTTAACTGCTTTAATGTAGTGTGCGATCCTACCTATAGCAGGATCCACATAAGCTTTGGATTGGGGCAAAAAAGCCGGAGACGGAACAACATCATTACAAACATCAATAGGGAGTGTTTTATTCCGATGCTTGCGTTTTTTAGTTTTTCTCTTTTTCGCCACTTTGCATGTCTGCTGTTTAAAACCTGAAGTGGCAACAGACACATTGAACTGATTGTCATACTGAAAGGTTTTGCATGGAGTAGGTGGAGCAGCTGAGTCATTAGCAACTACACACTCATACAGGGCAGGTGGCAAGCAAGGCAACTCAAACCAGTAGGAAAATGTAAATGTAAGAAACTGATATAGATTATCATTCCAAGAATTGTCTTGCAAAATTTCATGAGCCCATACAAACAGATCGTCTTTCAAAAGCACATAAGCTAATTGGAGAGCAGACGTGGACGGATCAGTAATCTGAAAAGTAGGATTCAGACAAAATTTTATGCATTCAGAGAGAAAATCCTCTTTCGTCTCTGAATTTAATATTTTGAAACTCTTAAAGACCCAGGAATCATACTCGACAAAATCGTACAAATCGGAAATTCCGTCTACACTGGGGTTTTGGGTTGGGCTGGTCATTCTGTCACGATTGTGGAACTTTCCCCGTGATCAGCGCACAACGCGTGCGCTGACACGGCGGAGATCCTCCACAAGCGTATCATTTGCAGGAACCCAGCAAAAGGTGCTACGCACCTGTAGAGGGAAATTCCTGTCGGCAGATGGCGCTGGGGAGTGCAGAGGAACCAATCCTCTGTACCTCCACAAGTGCCAGACAGGAATTGTACGAAGCGCAGAACGCAATCGCAAGAGAGGCGATTGCGAATGAGATTGAGCAAAAGGGATAGGTTGTATGTGTGTGCGCCAATCCAGTCGCCACTCCGCGACCGCGCACACACAACAGCAGAAACGAAATAGGAACGCGATCGCGAGAGGTGCGATCGCGAGACGTGACACAAGGCAGAACAGAAGAGAATACGAGGGTAGCAAAGGCACAGCAAATACAATAAGGAGATACGGAAAATAACAACCGCTAGCTAACCGCGAACACCGCACTCATTCGCAACAGTGCACGCGGTTATGCGCGATCTCCACGTGATAAGCACAATAGAGACAAGCACGCCTAACTAACCATAAACAGACAAACATGAAACAGGGGACGCGAGCGCTTGCTTAACGGTTACCTCACCGAGCCTGTAGCAAGCGCAGCGGACAAGACAGACACACGAAAAACAAGAACTAGGCAGGAAGGATCCACCGCTCTTCCGCCAGAGCAAGTGTGATCCAAGCAGGAACACAGATCAGAAAGATCCACAGCCGCTAACGCTAGCGGCTAGTGCGATCTCAGCAAGACAGAACGATTCGCTATCAACCGCCGCTGGTGACAGCGCAATCGCGACCGACAAGACAGAACAGAAGGATCCCCAGCGCTCGCACAAAGTAGCTAGCGCGATCCCAGAAGACAGAACAGAAGAGATAGCTGGTAGCAACCGCTGCACCAGCTATACTCCAAGAACAGAGATCAGAACCATTTCCTGTCAACCACCATAGGGACAGGACAATGGCAAACAGGCAAGACAAGACAGAACAGGCAATACAGATAATACAACCTGACTGGGCTAGAAGGGGAGCCTAAAGCAACCCCCAGGAATTAACTATACTAGATAGCAATGGCTGACACTCCAGCAGTGTCCATCAGGAACTGAGCATGGAAGGGAAATGACCAGCGAAGCATTCTGGGAAACATAAAGCTCTTATAGTGCCAGTCATCAAAGAAGGCAGGTAGGGGATTTGCATAACGAATGTATGCAAATTCCCCAGCAAGAGAACAGAACAGAAACTTGCAATGGAAAGACAGGTCTCTGTTCCAGAGACCTGCAGCCCACAGACTAGAGGAATGGACAAACAGCTGTCTGCCTGTGCAGCCAGCTGAGCGGATCATCACAACAGGCCACACTAAAAGTGATATTTTTTCATATTCTAGAGTGATCCTATAAATGAGGGGTAGCAGCATGACAAAACACTTCCTTGTTATTAAACTCCTCTTTTGCCATTAGGTGATCAGGGCGTGAAACGTGTGACAGGTCCTCTTAATGCCAATCTCTTTGCTCGTCACTTTAAATTATGCAGCCTGTTCTATCTTTATAGCTCTATGAAAATCTCATTACCTATAGCATGTTTTATATAGAACGCCGTCCAATAGGAAACTGTATTGATTGAACAATGCAGACTGTGGTCTTGGCCTCCAGAACATCAATTATCTGTTCACCTGCCATTCAGTATAAATCTGTATGAATAATGCATTTTCCATTATCGAGCTTTGCTCGCATAGAATGCACAGATTTATAGAGTCGTAAAATAAGATTCTTTAGGCAAAGCTTGTTAACCGTCAGTGCTGTTCTTGAATAACAAAGCGAGCAGGAAGAAGGAAATAAATTGTTATCCAAGAGGTGATTACCGCTTGTTGATTTCCACCGCAAACCTTCACTATTGTCCAAATTAAACATTCCCTTATGCATGTTGACTCTCCTCTGAAAAGGTTTACTTTGTAGTCGAAGAAAAAAGTAAAGCTTGCAGATGCCTACAACTAGTTCTGAATGCCCTGCTGACAACTTTATTATAGTCCTATGGCATCATCCCGACAGCAGGACTACTGGTTGGTATTGGGTGAGGTTGTTGCTGCCTCCTTATCAATATGTCGGTATAGGTTTATCAACAGCTAACATGTGACTGTTAGCTGTTGATGAACACCGCTAGCTGGTGCAGAGCCGGATCATCACTTAGGCAGGTGACTAGGGCCTGGAGAGCGTCAAAGAGCCCCCACCAAATCCTACCAAATAATCCAGGTGGCCATCAATGGTGGACGCAAAGTTGTTGCTTGCATAGGGCCCCAGTTTACCTTAATCTGTTTCTGGGCTGATGTTTAAAGGGGAACTTCAGCCTGAACAAACATTCTGTCATTAAGTTACATTAGTTATGTTAATTAGAATAGATAGGTAATATAGTTTTTTACCCATCCTGTTTTAAAAGAACAGGCAAATGTTTGTGATTCATGGGGGCTGCCATATTTGTCATGGGGGCAGCCATCTTTTTGGTTGAAAGGAAGTGACAGGGAGCATAAGACACAGTTCCAACTGTCCTGTGTCCTGACAACTCCTCCCAGCTGCATGTGCTAGGCTTCAAATGTCAAATTCAAAATGTAAAAAAAAAAAATTGCACCAAAACAGCAGAACGAGAACAACAATATCAGAAATCCCATCATGCTTTGCACAGCATCAGGGGAAAAATGCCCGGGCAGTTTTCTTCTGTGCAGCTAAAAATGAGGCTTGTATAAAAGAAACAAAGTTCTGATGCTGTGAAACTGTTAAAGAAACACCAGGCCTTTTCAGTGCTGCTGAGTCGATTTTTAGTCTGGAGGTTCACTTTAATGATGCAGCAAACATCAAGTTTTTGGGTCGCAAACGCAAATTTTCCGGAAATGTTTGGGAATGGGCAAACTGTCATAGACTTCAATGGCCAGGCAAATTCTAACACCTATAGGAACAGATGTAAAAGTTGTTTAAAGGGCTCTAACATCTGGACTGTTGCATCTACAAGTTGCATTGCAATATGCATCCTCCCAGTGTACCTCACTCCATATTCATTTCATCTGCTCTGCTTTGCTCACCTTACTCAGCTTTTCATGAACTGTTAGCTCTCCTGAAATCTCTCTCTCCCTCCAGCAGCTCAAAAACCTCACAAACATTTAAATCCCATTCACATTTGCTTACTCTCTCCCTCCTACTCTTACTTGCTGCTGGTGATATATCGCCTAACCCTGGGCCACAGCCTGCTGCCAGACAAGCATCCCCTGCTGACCCGCTTCACAGCCCTTTGTCCACAAACAACTTCAACACCCATCCTCGCCCCAACCTCATTTCCATCCATCCCACTCACAAGCACATGCTCCCCCTACCCTGCGGTCTCTGGAATGCCAGATCCGTCCGCAATAAACTTACAGAGGTCCACAACCTCTTCCTCTCCAAATCCCTCACCATCCTCGCACTCACTGAGACATGGCTCACCCCCTCTGACTCTGCCGCAGAGGCTGCCCTCTCATACGGGGGGCTTCACCTCAGTCACACCCCCAGACCAGACAACAGGACCGGGGGAGGGGTGGGTCTGCTCCTCTCCCCATCCTGCACATTCCGTGTCCTCACTCCACCTTCCTCCCTACAATTCACATCATTTGAGGCCCACACTATCCGCCTCTACAATCCCCTCCCAGCCATTGTTGCAGTCTTATACCGCCCTCCGGGCTCCACACGACAATTTCTCGACAACCTTGCCTCCTGGCTCCCACACATCCTCTCCTCTGACCTCCCCACCATCATCCTCGGGGATTTCAATATACCCATCAATGAACCCAAGAACTCTGTTGCGACCCGGCTACTCACCATAGCCAACTCACATGGCCTAGTACAACACACCAACGCCCCCACTCACACTGCACGTCACACTCTCGACCTTATATTCACTAAATCCACCACCATTGCAGACCTCGACATCGCACCATTTCCACCCTCAGACCATTACCTTCTCGCCTTCAACCTCCTCACGGAAGGCACCTCCAAACTACCCACCCACCCACCTGGTCGATGGCAGCGAGACCTACGCAAGCTCAACCCTGGCGTCCTTGCTGACTCCCTCCATGGCCTATCCTCCACTCTCCCCACCCTAACCTGTCCTAATCTTGCTGCAGCTCAGTATCACCAAATTCTCTCATCAGCCCTAGAGAAAGCTGCTCCACCAATATTCCGCCGCAACCGACCCCCTAACCCCCAGCCCTGGCGCACTACCCATACTCGCAACCTCCAGAGGGAAACACGCGCCACTGAACGAAAATGGCGGAAAACTCGACTAAACCAGGATTTCCTACAGTACAAGACTAACCTGCAGCAGTTCCACACTGCCCTTGCTCATGCGAAGCAGGAATACTTTACCAAGCTCATCGGAGCACAAGCTTCCAATCCCCGGCGTCTTTTTAGCACCTTCAACTCCCTGCTTAAACCCACCCCCCCACCTTCTGTTTCCTCCCTCTCTGCCACAGATTTAGCCACCCACTTCACCAACAAAATAGTCTCCATCCGTCAGGAAATATCCAATCTTCAATCTTCACCTCCCACCTGCTCACAACCTACTCCTTCTCCACCCTATCCTCCCCTCACCTCCTTCACTCCTACTACCACTGAGGAGGTCAACCACCTACTGCAGACTTCCCATACCACTACCTCCCCCCTTGACCCTATCCCTTCTGATCTACTTCAGCCTCACTTCACGGATCTGGCCCCAGTCCTCACTACCATGTTTAACCTCTCCCTATCCACAGGCACCTTCCCCTCAGACTTCAAGCAGGCCACTGTACTGCCTCTGCTCAAGAAACCCTCCCTCGACCCCTCGCTACCCTCCAACTACCGCCCGATCTCCCTCCTCCCCTTCGCCTCAAAACTCCTTGAGCGTCTGGTTCACAAATGCCTGACCCAGTACCTCAATGCAAACTCACTACTAGACCCACTGCAATCTGGATTTCGGCCTGCCCACTCAACCGAAACGGCTCTCACCAAAGTGGTCAATGACCTTGCCTTAGCTAAAGCTGAAGGTAAATACACCATTCTCCTCCTCCTTGACCTTTCAGCAGCTTTTGATACAGTAGATCATCCCCTACTCCTCCAGTCCCTCCAATCCATGGGCATTCACAATCTCGCCCTGACCTGGCTTTCATCCTACCTCTCCAACCGCTCCTTCACGACCTCCTTCAATGAGTCCTCGTCCACCCCCAACCACCTCTCAGTGGGAGTCCCCCAAGGCTCGGTCCTTGGCCCCCTACTGTTCTCCCTATACACATCCTCCATTGGCAAGGTTATCTCCTCCATGGGTTTTAACTATCATCTGTATGCAGATGACACCCAAATCTATCTCCACACCCCTGACATCTCCACCACTACCATGGACAAGGTCTCCTCCTGCCTATCTGCCATCTCCTCCTGGATGTCCGCTAGGTTCCTAAAACTAAATCTAGACAAAACGGAATTTATGATCTTCCCACCCTGGTCATCCCTGGACCTCCCAGATGTGCAGGTCACTGTTAACCACACTACTATTCACCCTACCTCTCAAGCCCGCTGTCTGGGTGTCACCCTGGACTCCGCACTCTCCTTCACTCCCCACATCCAAAACCTCACAAAGTCCTGCAACTTCCACCTTCGTAACATCTGTAAGATTCGCCCTTTCCTGACCCCTGCCACCACCAAACTCCTCATCCATGCCCTCATAATTTCCCGCCTCGACTACTGCAATGCCCTTCTGTCTGGACTCCCTAAGACCCGAATAGCCCCACTGCAGTCCATCATGAATGCGGCTGCCAGAATTATCCACTCCTCCCATCGCTCCACCAGGGCGGCTCCCCTCCGTGAATCCCTCCACTGGCTTCCTATCCAGTCCAGAATCAGATTCAAGATATTGTGTCTGACCTACAAATCCATCCACAAAACCTGTCCAACCTACATTTCTGATCTTACTCAGAGATACACACCAAGCCGCTCACTCCGCTCCTCCAATGAACTTCGCCTGACCGTCCCCCGCATCACCCAGTCCCATGCACGCCTCCAAGACTTCTCAAGAGCCGCTCCGACACTATGGAACTCCCTACCTCCACCCATTAGGGCAGCCCCCTCCTTCAACACCTTCAAGAAGGCCCTCAAAACTCACCTTTTCACTCTTGCCTACCACCCCTCACAATTGCTCTAAACCCAGCCGAACTCTGGTCCCCTACCTCTCGTGTCCCTACCTCTCCCTCTAGATTGTAAGCCTTTGGGCAGGGTCCTCACTCCTTTTGTGTCCTACCTGATCATGCACCTCTATTACTGTGCACCCATGCTATGCATTTGAGTGAACCTAACTTGCCTAATCTCCATGCTCCCCTCCAGTGACTAACTAAGCATTACCTGGTACTCATACTGTGCTGTGTGATCTCTTGTATTCCTGTATTGTCATATTGCTGTTTGTCACCCCTAAATATTGTCTGTAACCTAAATTAATGTTCAGCGCTGCGTAATATGTTGGCGCTTTATAAATACAATAAATAAATAAATGCCGGAGGGGAATTCATGGCAAAAGTTCCACGAAAAATGACGTAGTTTGTGCAGAGTCGTGTTTTAATCTCTAAAGGGCAGAAATCACGTTACATTGCTAAAATTGTGGAATAAAGTGCTCTAAAACATCCGGCGTGTGTACAGGTCGATCAGGCAGTGTAAGGGTTAGGCACGGTGCACACTGACAGACGAAAACAACCACAAAGAGCTTTAGTGATAACATCAGGTGAGCGAATAATTGTTTTTACTAGTTGATACCTCACTGGCAATCTTTGTGTAGTGGTCGCTGTGCTTGTGCGCATGTACATGGGAGTGCACAAGATCGCGGTTTTCTACCCCCCGGCATTTACATGCTTGAAAAATGATGTGTTGTTGCAGCCGCTGTAGCAAAGGCCTGTGAGTGACAGGACCAATGCCCAATAAATCCTGCCAGTATGCTAGTACGGCACTACTATTGGCGCCGGTGGTGGTTCAGGTGGGCTTACAGAAAGGACTTACGTTCTTCGCCTCCTCCTGGGCTGCTCCGTTATTCTACATTCTTCTCTGGTAATATGTCCAGTGACCATGAGTTGCTGGAGTGCAATGGCAACATGAGTGCGCAGTTCAGCTTGACTGGCAGCGACTGGACATATCGAATTGGATGACCAATCGTCTGGAGAATCTTATTGCTAATGGACACTTTTATGTCTGGAACACACCACGCAATTTCCTGTAAGATAGATGTGTCGAAATGTATAAATTGACAGGCCCAATCTGACTTCTGATCGTTTTTCCAATCACTTCTATACAAAAATGATCGGAAATCAGAACGGAACCTGTCGGAAATTAACTAATTGACCTGTCTATATGATGGAAAATTGCATGGTGTGTAGCAGGCATTAGAAAGGCCCTGAATATTTACTGCTGGGGTAGGCAGAGGTCTGTGGAAGTTGCAGCTCCACTTGACATCTGTCTTATGCCTGGTACACACTGCAATTTTCCTGTCAGATCGATGGGAAATTTCCCATCTTTAGATAATTTCCAGCATGTCCGAACTGCTTCTGATCGAGAAAGGAATTGATTTTGTGCAGTACTCATGTCAAAATCAATCCCTTCCTCTCTTCGGAAGATCAGACATGCTGGAAATTATAGATTGACGGGAAATTTCCCATTAATCTGAAGAGAAAATTCCATGGTGTGTACCAGCCCTGTTGATTTATTAAGTCTGGGGGCCAAGAAATCTGTTACCTGGGGCAGCCATTGTCTCTCATGTTCACAGTGTATCTTGTCTGCCCACATGTTGGAGAAGATTTGTCATTAATAGAGCAAGGCGAATCAGAGTAAATGTAGAGCAAAGCAGGTGCAAACATGGAGGAATTGCTCAGAGCGACCAGTCTTTCGTTTCACACTAAGTCTGTTCCTCAATACTTGCATTCCATAACTCTGCCTTGTAGCTTTTCGTAATCTTGCTCATGCTACACATGGCAGTTATGGGGGGCATAATGGTAAAATTGAGCATAAGCAGAGGGGGGGGGGGGGCACTTCAGAATCTCTGCCTCTGTTGCTGGAGAACCTTGTCCCGGCACTGCCTACGTCATATGCGCTGTGTGGCAGGCAGTATTTTGGGACTATAAAAATGTATTAAAGCCTCTTTACATCTCACGCTAGAAGGTAGCGACCAGTTCTTTACAAGGAGCGCGCATAACCTAGGAGCGCACGCTACGCAGCACTACTGCGCATACCACGCTGCACAATTTAAGTTGCTCTGCTTTAGCACCACAGCTTAATGAATCAACCCCTCTGTCTTCTAAGCTGTAATACAAAGAAGAAATAATGACCCTTTGAACTTTCCTATAGTAAGACCTTATCTGAAGCCGTCTCCCACTGTTTCTTGGCTGTTTAAATGCTTCAGAAAACAGGACTGTATTCAATAAAAAAAAAAAAACAGGACATATAACTGACTTTTTTTTTTAACTCTTTCTGTACTGGAAAACAATATGAGACTCTTTTCTTTTCTACTAATGTTCAACTTCTTAGCTGTACTACACATGCAATTCATTATATCATAAGTTTATTTTCGCTTCAGGTTTGCAGGACCACAGTGCTAATCCCCTCTAAAGACCAGGCCATTTTTTACTAAAAGGGCCACTGCAGCTTTAAAGGGACACTTAAGTCAAAAAAAAAAAAAAGAGTCTTACTCACCTGGGGCTTCCAATAGCCCCCTGCAGCTGTCCGGTGCCCTCGCCGTCTCCCTCCGATCCTCCTGGCCCCGCCGGCAGCCACTTCCTGTTTCGGTGACAGGAGCTGACAGGCTGGGGACGCGAGTGATTATTCGCATTCCCAGCCACATTAGCACCCTCTATGCTGCTATATGGTATATGATATATGCTATAGTAGCATAGATGGCGCTATTGTGGCCAGGAACGTGAAGAATCACTCGCGTCCCCAGCCTGTCAGCTCCTGTCACCGAAACAGGAAGTGGCTGCCGGCGGGGCCAGGAGGATCGGAGGGAGACGGCGAGGGCACCGGACAGCTGCAGGGGGCTATTGGAAGCCCTAAGTGACTTAAGTGTCCCTTTAAGGGCTCGCTGCAGGGTCACACAACACAGCGCACAAGTGATTCACCCCCCCCCCTCTTTTCTCCCCACCAACAATGCTTTCTGTTAGTGGGGTCTGATCGCCCCCCAGATGTTTGTTTATTTTTTTACTAATATTTATCTTTTTTTTTTTTTTTATAAATATGTGTATGTTTTTATTTTGATCACCCTCCCTTCCCTGGGCAGCCTATCACAGCGACTGGCTGTGATAGGCTTCAGCTTATCACTGCCAATCGCTCTGTGTCCCCCAGGGTCCCCAGTACAGCGCTGCTGCTGATCGCAGCGCTGTACTATGTTTATAGACGGTGATTTTGCCGTCTAACAGTCTCCAATTGCGGCTGGGAGACTGAAGGCAGAGCTCCGTCTACCAAGCGAAGATCCACGCGCATCCGATCTCCTCCCATATCCGGCCCCAGTACTTGACGCCAATTGCCGTTAGGCGGTCCTGGGGCTGCCGCCGAGGTCACGCCCATTGGCGTGACACGGTCTTTAGGTAGTTAAATGTGGTTTTCTCAAGTTCCCTAAATGATAATGCGATGAATCTTCACAGGGCTACTCGCTGGTTCTGAATTTTTAGTCAGCTAGTCTGTACTACTTCATAATTCGGAAATATGAAAATCATATTTAAAACTAGCATAACTTTTATGGCTTATTTACAGTTCAGTCAGAGTGCATCTCTTAGCGGGAAATCGGGTTTCTGCCTTCTTTAGAACTCTAGAAGACCTTATACTTAAGAGAATGAGTACTGAAGTTCTACTTTTATAATACTGCTGCACACTTCCGCTAAGGGATTGCTTTGTAGTAAGTTAGTAGGTACAATATTTTCACTCTGGTTTTCAGCTCTGAAGGTTTCAAAGGAATTCTATGTCAGTGCTTATTTCTGTTTCCAGTGAAGTCAATGGTATGTTAAACCAGTTATAAGCAGACACTGTAGCCTGCAGTTGAGTGTGAGTCAGTAACTGTGGAACTGATTAACAAAACATTTTTCATGGTTGGTATCACCTTACTCAGGGTAAGATTACCTGCAAGGCAACAGAGGCCTTGTAGCACTATGTGTTAAGAAGAGGGCACTCTGAAGGCGTCTATCAAATAAAGGCACACAACAATTTGGGCTCCCAGTAATGCTGAAAGTAAAATATTGGTATTTATTACCAATATTTTACTATAAAGTGTAAAATGTCAGTATTAAATACCGATATTTTACTATGGCTTAACCTGACCCTACTCTCGCACAGAACTCCCCCCCCTGATGCCTAACCTCTAAAACCTCCCCACCTGCAAGAAATACCTGCCTGACACCTAACCTTAAACCCCCCTCTCCCGCACAAACTACCTACCTGTCACCTACCCCTGACATTGCCCCCCCCCCCCCCCCACACACACACACACAAAGTACCTTCCTGACGCCTAACTCTTAGACCCCCCCACCAACTACCTCTCTGACACCTTACCTAACGGAAAAACACACAAATTCTTGGGCACCGCCATCGGCTTTTGGGTGCCCAGTATATAGCAGGCACCCAAATGCTGCTGCAGCCCCCAAATACTGAAAAAAATGGTGCCGCCCAATCCGATCACTTTCTGACACAGGCGCCCAAAATTACTGCTTCACTCTGAAGACCTTGTGGTGACCCGCAGCAGGCCCCCTGAACTGCAGAGTGGCAAGCAGAGTGGAGTTTACAGACGGGTAACTTACCTATCTGCATTCCAGCGGATATTCCTATCCTCCTCCTCCGGCATCTATATCGCCATGGCTGTAGCAGCAACTCTCATCACATGACTTACATGCATGTATAGTCGGGTTACTTGATGAATGAGCCATGGAGACATGGAAACAGGGACTCTGGAGGAGGAAGAAAGGTAGATTTCGTGACTGGCACACAGACAAGTTAGTTAACTCTCTGAAGACTTTTATCCTTACAACACTTTGCAAAATGGTTACATCTGGCTACCCAATACGGGAAGGCATCTCTAATACTGTGGGGGAATACATTGGACCAGTGTCTACCTAAGACAGGAGGGCGCCTCTTGCCAGTGGCTACTTAAAGGGGCACTATGGCGAAAAACTGTAAAATTTAAAATATGTGCAAACATAGACAAATAAGAAGTACATTTTTTTCAGAGTAAAATAAGCCATGAATTACTTTTCTCCTATAATGGTGTCACTTACAGTAGGTTGTAGAAATCTGGCAGAAGTGACAGGTTTTGGACTAGTCCATCTCTTCATAGGGGATTCTCAGCAAGGCTTTTATTCTTTATAAAAAAAATATTCCCTAAAAAGGATTTAAACAATGATGCTGGTCAGCTTCCCTGCTCGCTACACAGTTTTTTGGCAGTTGGACAGAGCAACTGCCATTCACTAAGTGCTTTTGGAAATAAACAAATCCCTGAGAATCCCCCCATGAAGAGATGAACTAGTCCAAAACCTGTCACTTCTGTCAGATTTCTACTGCCCACTGTAAGTGACAGCATCATAGGAGAAAAGTAATTTATGGCTCATTTTACTCTAGAAAAAATTGTACTTCTTTTTTTGTTTATGTTTGCACATATTTTAAATATTACAATTTTTCGCCATAGTGCCCCTTTTTACTGGAGGGCACCTCTAGCCAGGGCCGCCATCAGAAAT
Organism: Hyperolius riggenbachi; assembly: GCF_040937935.1. Taxonomy (NCBI): domain Eukaryota; kingdom Metazoa; phylum Chordata; class Amphibia; order Anura; family Hyperoliidae; genus Hyperolius; species Hyperolius riggenbachi. The sequence goes on along the minus strand of NC_090649.1, from coordinate 80,849,724 downwards.
TTTGGGGCCCCTCACACAACATCAAGCCTGGGCCCCCCTACAGACTGCTGTGCACGCCCAGTACAGTGCCCCAGTATAGCCAGTATAGTGCCCCAGTATAGCCAGTACAGTGCCCCAGTATAGCCAGTACAGTGCCCCAGTATAGCCAGTACAGTGCCCCAGTATAGCCAGTATAGTGCCCCAGTATAGTGCCCCAGTATAGCCAGTACAGTGCCCCAGTATAGCCAGTACAGTGACCCAGTATAGCCAGTATAGTGCCCCAGTATAGCCAGTATAGTGTCCCAGTATAGCCAGTATAGTGCCCCAGTATAGCCAGTATAGTGTCCCAGTATAGCTAGTATAGTGCCCAGTATAGCTAGTATAGTGCCCCAGTATAGCTAGTATAGTGCCCCAGTATAGCCAGTATAGTGCCCCAGTATAGTGCCCCAGTATAGCCAGTATAGTGCCCCAGTATAGCCAGTATAGTGCCCCATTATAGTTAGTATAGTGCTCCAGTATAGTTAGTATAGTGCCCCAGTATAGCTAGTATAGTGCCCCAGTATAGCTAGTATAGTGCCCCAGTATTGCCCCAGTATAGCTAGTATAGTGCCCCAGTATAGCCAGTATAGTGCCCCAGTATAGCCAGTATAGTGCCCCAGTATAGCTAGTATAGTTGCCCCCACTATTGTGCCCCAGTATAGCTAGTATAGTGCCCCAGTATAGCCAGTACAGTGCCTCAGTATAGCCAGTACAGTGCCCCAGTACAGCCAGTACAGTGCCCCAGTATAGCCAGTACAGTGCCCCAGGATAGCTAGTATAGTTGCCCCCACTATTGTGCCCCAGTGTAGCTAGTATAGTGCCCCAGTATAGCCAGTACAGTGCCCCAGTATAGACAGTACAGTGCCCCAGTATAGCCAGTATAGTGCCCCAGTATAGCCAGTATAGTGCCCCAGTATAGCCAGTACAGTGCCCCAGTATAGCCAGTATAGTGCCCCAGTATAGCCAGTATAGTGCCCCAGTATAGCCAGTATAGTGTCCCAGTATAGCTAGTATAGTGCCCAGTATAGCTAGTATAGTGCCCCAGTATAGCTAGTATAGTGCCCCAGTATAGCCAGTATAGTGCCCCAGTATAGACAGTATAGTGCCCCAGTATAGCCAGTACAGTGCCCCAGTATAGCCAGTACAGTGCCCCAGTATAGCCAGTATAGTGCCCCAGTATAGCCAGTATAGTGCCCCAGTATAGTTAGTATAGTGCCCCAGTATAGTTAGTATAGTGCCCCAGTATAGCCAGTATAGTGCCCCAGTATAGCCAGTACAGTGCCCCAGTATAGCCAGTATAGTGCCCCAGTATAGCCAGTATAGTGCCCCAGTATAGCCAGTACAGTGCCCCAGTATAGCCAGTACAGTGCCCCAGTATAGCCAGTATAGTGCCCCAGTTTAGCCAGCATAGTGTCCCAGTATAGCTAGTATAGTGCCCCAGTATAGCTAGTATAGTGCCCCAGTATAGCTAGTATAGTGCCCCAGTATAGCCAGTATAGTGCCCCAGTATAGTGCCCCAGTATAGCCAGTATAGTGCCCCAGTATAGCCAGTACAGTGCCCCAGTATAGCCAGTATAGTGCCCCAGTATAGTTAGTATAGTGCCCCAGTATAGCTAGTATAGTGCCCCAGTATAGCTAGTATAGTGCCCCAGTATAGCCAGTATAGTGCCCCAGTATAGCCAGTATAGTGCCCCAGTATAGCCAGTATAGTGCCCCAGTATAGTTAGTATAGTGCCCCAGTATAGCCAGTATAGTGCCCCAGTATAGCTAGTATAGTTGCCCCCACTATTGTGCCCCAGTATAGCTAGTATAGTGCTCCAGTATAGCCAGTACAGTGCCCCAGTATAGCCAGTACAGTGCCCCAGTATAGCCAGTACAGTGCCCCAGTATAGCCAGTACAGTGCCCCAGTATAGCTAGTATAGTTGCCCCCACTATTGTGCCCCAGTATAGCTAGTATAGTGCCCCAGTATAGCCAGTACAGTGCCCCAGTATAGCCAGTACAGTGCCCCAGTATAGCCAGTACAGTGCCCCAGTATAGCCAGTATAGCACCCCAGTATAGCTAGTATAGTGCCCCAGTATAGGTAGGTGGTGCCCCCCACCGCTGTTGCTACCTTAGCAGCGGCCGCTCTCCCCTCTCCAGCGCCTGCACTTTCCAGCAGCATCTCTCGGCTGCTGTGTGTGACGATGCGGCAGGAAGCAGGGCAGCGGCTTCCTGTAACGGTGATGTGTATCGCCGTTACTATGGGAACCGAGCCATGCTTCCTGCCGCATCATCACACACAGCAGCCGAGAGATGCTGCTGGAAAGTACAGGCGCCGGAGAGGGGAGAGCGGCCGCTGCTAAGGTATTAACAGCGGCGGCCGCTGGGGCAGGGGAGGCCGGAAGAGACAGCAGGTTAATGCCTGGGGGGGGGCCCGAGGCTGTGGGCCCTGGGCCCGGCCCGGGCCCGTGACGGAAGTCACAGTTGTACCCCCCTGATGGCGGGCCTGCCTCTGGCTAGTGGCTACCTAATACTGGAGGGCGCCTTTGGCTAGTGGCTACCTAATACTGGAGGGCTCCTCTGGCTACCTAATGTTTGGGGTACACCTGGCAATCTAATATTGTAGGGCACATCTAGCTACCTGATACTGGAGCGCATATCTGGTTACTTAGTACTCAGAGGCACCTCTGGCACGTTCATATAATTAAGCTGATGGGAAATTTGAGAGCAGGGTAAAGCCAAAAAACAGCTCACCCTACTCCTGCAAAAGTCCCGGCGGCGTTAATTTCTACTCCCTCTCCAGGATGGACTAAAGATGTAAGATGTAATTGTGCCGCCAACAATATGCTGGTTTTAAAGTAATTTGTGTTCCGTCTTTTGACAGTGCCCAAATTTCTGTCTGAGCGCTACTTTAACTGTAATTCCTATTGTGACCTATGGTGGCACCAGATGCGCCGAAATCTCTGGCGCTGTTTTTCTTTGCTTCAATCTCTAGCTACCTACAATTGAGAACACACCTACCTACCTAATGCTGAGGGCAACATTGGCTGCCTAGTATTGGACAACACGTTTACCTGATACTGGGGGTACCTCTGGCTACCTAAAAATGTGTTGTGTCTCGCTGCCAAATACTGGAAGAACAGGTATATAAATGTAATGGTTTGGGTGTTCAGATGCTGTAACTCCCTCAGTCAGTTGCTATGTTGTGGTGAATACCTCAGACAACTATGAAGTCCAAAGATTAGCTGTGTCCATATTCCCCTCACTTGAAGCTTTCTTTTGAAAAATGTGTCGCTAGAAACAGGAACTGAACTTGAAAGCTGAGGTAATTCATACGGAGACAAGTTAGAAATACATATAATCTCCTAACAGCTCCACTTTAAGTGCCCCAGATGGTGTAAGCAATCTAGGACTCCTGGCTTTTAGTGGTGTTATGTGGCCAGCCTGCTCAGTATATCCAAGGCAATAAATGGCACAACAAGAACTGACTCCTGGATGCTGGGCAGGCAATACATCTGTGCAGTGTCCGTAATACTGTGCAGATCTGCCGCATGCAGCAGAACACATGGAATTTATTGCTGGGTGTTCTCTGCACTTTCTTCCCTGTTGCTAGGAGACAGCAGGAAGAATAAAACCTAGAGAGCTGAGCGTAGCCGCAGCATCGCTATACTTTTCAGGAATTCACTTTCTCTGGAAATAAGAGACTGACCAACACAACAATGCATATACTGCCCTGGATTTTGCATACCTTTTTTTTGTCTCCTTATAAGGTAGAGAGCACATTTGTCTGTCAGTTTTCTAGATGCGTTTTCTGCACTGCGTGTGTTTGTATTTTTATTTTTTTTGCCTGTGTTTTTCGCAGAAGCTAATGTAATTGATAGAGAAAATGCACACTGTGCTGCATTGTTGAGAGTTTTTTTCTGCAAGCAAAAAATGCATTCAAGTGTGAACTAGCCCACTGATTAACAATGGTTCTCAGTTTGGGTACATTTAAAAGAGGCGCCGCAAACAAAGGGTGCAGGGTGATGCTGATAATGGCATCTTGCTACTAAAGTTATTTAATGTTTTAGAAATGTCCTGAAACATTAAATAGCTTTAGTAATAAGATGTCATTAGCGGCATCTCTCATACACAGAGGCGTATCTAAAGGGGTGCAGGTATGGCATGTGCCATGGGCGCCACTTACTGGGGGAGCTGCTCTGAAGTATCCCTGGTGTTCTCCATACAGATTCTTGTTTTTATCTGGGGGATATTCTGCTGCCTAGTTACATCTTTTGCGGGGACAAGCTGCCTAGCGCCTGCTATTTGGGGGATATGTATAGGTTGACCTATTGCGATACTTCATTCTTACAGGCCATGCCTTACCTCAAGTTGGACACAACCAATTCAACTGAGACTAAATATATGGAGGGTTCACCCCCTTCCCTGGGGGAAGATTCCAGTGTTTGCCATAGGCGCTGTTTTCCCTAGATACGCCTCTGCTCATACATTACCTGGTCCCACCGATCCCGTCTCCTCTCCACTTACTGTTTTGTTTGCAGTAGTCTTGCCGCCAGCCACTCACCATGTGGGGACTGAAGCCGCCTAGTGATTGGCTGGCTGCAGAACAGCTGCAAACCAACAAGGAAGTGTGGAGAGGAGACGCGATTTTTATAGGCACTCGTCCTGCGCCATTTTTATCTGCTTCGTCTCAGTTTTCCTGTGCAGAAAAAGCACACGAAAACAGACAAGTGTGCGCCTAGCCTTAAAAGAAACCTAACTGAAAATGAAGAGTCAAAATAAAATCACACATCATACTTACCTCCTGTGTAGTCTACTCATCAATCTCTTTCTCCTCTCCTGCATCCTGCTTGTCCACTGTGATCAATGGATATCTCTGTCCTCCATTTTAAAAATGGCCATTACCCCATAACAGCTTCCTGGTCAGCACACTGTTAAACTGTAATATCGTCCACTTAAAGAGACACTGTAACAAGGAAAACTTCCCCTGGGGGGTACTCACCTCGGGAGGGGGAAGCGTCAGGATCCTAATGAGGCTTCCCCCGTCCTCCTCTGTCCCACGGGGGTCTCGCTGCAGCCCTTCAAAGCTGGCCCGACAAATTTGTCAGCCTGTTCAATATTTACCTTTCCTGGCTCCAGCGGGGGCGCTGTTTCGGATCCTACCGAGGCTTCCCCCATGCTCCTGCATCCCACGGGGGGTCCCGCTGTGCCCCTCCGAACGTTGGCGATGTAAATATTTACCTTCCTGGCTCCAGCGCAGGCGCAGTAGCGGCACTGCGTTCCGAAGTAGATGGAAATGCCCGATCTCAGTGCCGCTACTGGGCCTGCGCTGGAGCCAGGAAGGTCAATATTTACATCGCCAACGTTCGGAGGGGCACAGCAGGACCCCCGTGGGATGCAGGAGGACGGGGGAAGCCTCGATAGGATCCGGAGACTTCCCCCTCCCGGGGTGAGTACCCCCCAGGGGCCGTTTTTCTTAGTACAGATTTTCATACACACGCTCAACAAAAGTCTTTTAAATGCACAATTATCAAACAGCTTGAAGAAGTTGGACAACTTTTGTCAAGACAACAAGGCGTTATCACTGATAAGAGGCGACCAGCAACCGATAAGACGCAGCTCAAGTCAATCCAACTGTTGGACTGACTTGAGCTGTGTCTTATCAGTCGTTGGTCGCCTCTTATCAGTGATAACGCCTTGACAAAAGTTGTCCAACTTCTTCAAGTTGTTTGATAATTGGCATTTAAAAGACTTTTGTTGAGCGTCTGTATGAGCCTGACAGCAACTGATATATAACTGACAGCAATTGATATACAGTATTTCCGTTCTAACAAAATGTTGTCAGAATTGGAAGGAATTGTTGTAAGAAGAAAATGGTGAGCTTCTGAGAGAAACTGAGGCAAGGTAAGTATGTAATGTTCATTTGCAGGTACATCATGTGTGTTTAGTTTAAATAATTTTACTTGGTTCAGGTTCCCTTTGAGACTGGTACACACCCTCAATTTTGATTGGCCAATGAAAGGCCAATTTTACCACCTCCATGTAGTATGAGGGTCAACAGATGTTTAATACTATGAACAGATTGTGTAGTTAAGCTCACATAGGCCTAGTGCACACCGAGCGGTTTCGGTAGCGTTTTTAGAACCGCTTGCGGCTGAGGAAACGCTTGGGTAATGTATTTCAATGGGCTGGTGCACACCAGAGCGGGAGGCGTTTTGCAGAAACGCATACTCCCGGGCTGCAGCATTTTTTGGATTTCAGAGGCGTTTCTGCCTCCAATGTAAAGTATAGGAAAAACGCAAAATGCTTGATAAAACGCCAGATCAGAGCGGTTTTCCAGGTGTTTTTTTTACAGTAGCTGTTCAGTAACAGCTTTACTGTAACAATATCTGTAATCTGCTACACAAAAAAACGCTACACAAAACAGCAAAACGCTAGCAAAACACTTCATAATAATAAGAAAAAAAGCTTCAAAAACCGCTAGCGTTTTGCGGATCTGCTAGCGGTTTTTGGTGTGCACCAGGCCATGCTACATGGAGGAGGTAATAATGGCCAGTGACCGGCCTGTCAAAATTGAAGTTGTGTATCAGGCTTTAGACTTCTATATTTTAACAAGTAAAAATAATTTCATAGTACAGTCCAATTTCAGGCAATTAACACCCCCCCCCCCCCCCCCCCGCCTTCCAAAAGAAAAATTGAAGTTGCCTGTGCAGTAGAGCAGACCCGATCAGGCTCGGCTATTTCCGCCAGAGCCGAGGGGAAGCTGGAGTGCAGATTGCTGTGTTCTGCTAGGGGGCTGCCAGCACTGAATCCCCGAGGCTGAAGAGGATGAGGGAAGCCTCATCGGGATCCAGAGGCTTTCCCCTTCCGAGGTAAGTACCCCCCAGGGGCGTTTCTCTTCCTTACAGGTATTCTTTAAGCCGCACATAGTGTTGTGATCAGTAGTCACTAGAGATGTCGCAAATATCGAATTTCCCATTCGAGAACTTGAACTTCCAGGAAAGTTCAAGTTCACGCGAAGCAGGCGAACATCCATAGACTTCAATGGGCAGGCGAATTTCCAAACTTTCCACCAAAAATTACATAGTTGATGCAGAGTCGGGTTTTAACCCCTAAAGGACAGATATCACAGTACATTCCTACATTTGAGGTCTAAAGGGCTGCTTCAAAATGTCCAGAGTGGTAATGTAAGGGTTATTTCTCAATATAGCATCTGGCGCAACACAGTCCTTAATCAGCAAGGAATTAACTTCCTCTGTGTTACAGTTCAAGTTATGCAATACATCTGATCATCAATTCCTCATAAGTCTAAGCATGAATCTTCTCATATGTATCACCTCCACCACACCCGATGGGAATACAACTCACCCTCTACTAAGTATAGGATACTGGGAAAAAAACACAAAGAGAACGGGAGCCCAAATAGTGTATGTCACAAGTTCATGAGTATATAAAAAAAGAGTTCTACAAAGGAATACTCACAAAGGTGGGTTGCACAAGGGCCAACCGACCATTTTAAGCAGATGTAGTGTCTTAAACCTGACTCCACTCAGGTATACCAGCAATACTGGAGGCAGTCGCTCTCTAGCAAAACATCTCATGCACTTGAAACCCTGTAAGCTGGTGGAATTCCACCCTGGGTCAGGTGTAGACTCCCCTCACTGGGAAGTGAGGCACAGAAGAAGGTGAAGAGGTGACAATGTGTGTAAATTACTTTAAAAAACAATAAAAATAAGAAAATTGAGGTGGCTTACCTCACAGACGATAACTCACTTTAGGTAGAGAAATTTAATAACAAATTAAGTACAGGCAACGCGTTTCGTGGGATCTAGCCCACTTCCTCAGGCCAAATAAAATGCCGCTGCAGTCAAATAGCCGCATTTGGGGCACCTTGAATGCAGCTATTTGACTGGTGCGGCACTTTATTTGACCTGGGGAATTGGGCCAGATCCCAAGAAATGCGTTGCTTGTGCTTAATTTGATATTAAATTTCTCTACCTAAAGTGAGTTGTCGTCTGTGAGGTAAGCCACCTCAATTTTATTTTTATTGTTTTTAAAGTATTTTATACACATTGGGCACCTCTTCACCTTCTTCTCATCCTCTACTAAGACCACCAGTCTGGTGTTAGTTACGCCTTGGGGTTTTTCCCAGGTCACCCCCGAGCCTCCTCGGTCTGGGGGCTGTATGCCGATGGGAAGTTGCTTAATCACTCCAGCTTGCTTCAATATACCTCCAAATAAAAAGACTTGAACTTTAACATTTTATTGCACTAACATATTACTTCAGTTAAAATCCAGCACAAGTTTTTTGACGTGCTCTCCCCTGTATCGGTGGGCTATGGAGGGCTCTCTCGATATGGAAATGGCTGAAGTATGGCTGCCGCACGCACAGCCGCTTGCCCCTCACAAGCAAGGATCAAAATAAGCAAGCCTAGCTGATGCTTTCCCTATCTCCAGCAAGCTCTGTCCCTTCCTCTCTCTAATCTAGCTGAAGACAGACTGGAACATGGCGGGCGCTGCAGCGTTTTTGTAGGGGGCAGGTGGGTCTGTGAGGGAGTGCAGGCTGATTGGCTGCCATGTGCCTGCTTACTGTGATGTAAGGGGTCAAAGTTTAGCCCAATGATGATGTATGGGGCGTGTCGAATAGCGCCATGTGCTCGCCGGTCGCGGCGAGTGCGAATAGCCGATCTTCGCCGAATACTGCTCGCTGGCAAAGTGTTCGGGCCATCTCTAGTAGTCACAGAGACAGGATAATTGAAACTAGTTTTAATTACAGTACTAAACAGCTCTCTACATGAAGCAGCAATTTCCTCCATGTTTCTAGCTAGCAGAAAACAGGAACCAACGACCCACAACAGTACAGATAATCTTATCAATTTTACAAGAAGCACTGTGCCATCTTCAGGCCAAATGTATGAACACCACAAATACAGTGGCTTGCAAAAGTATTCGGCCCCCTTGAAGTTTTCCACATTTTGTCACATTACTGCCACAAATATGAATCAATTTTATTGGAATTCCACGTGAAAGACCAATACAAGGTGGTGTACACGTGAGAAGTGGAACAAAAATCATACACGATTCCAAACATTTTTTTTACAAATAAATAACTGCAAAGTGGGGTGTGCGTAATTATTCAGCCCCGTTTGGTCTGAGTGCAGTCAGTTGCCCATAGACATTGCCTGATGAGTGCTAATGACTAAATAGAGTGCACCTGTGTGTAATCTAAGGTCAGTACAAATACAGCTGCTCTGTGACGGCCTCAGAGGTTGTCTAAGAAAAATATTGGGAGCAACAACACCATGAAGTCCAAAGAACACACCAGGCAGGTCAAGGATAAAGTTATTGAGAAATTTAAAGCAGGCTTAGGCTACAAAAATATTTCCAAAGCCTTGAACATCCTACGGAGCACTGTTCAAGCGATCATTCAGAAATGGAAGGAGTATGGCACAACTGTAAACCTAGCAAGACAAGGCTGTCCACCTAAACTCACAGTCCAAACAAGGAGAGCGCTGATCAAAAATGCAGTCAAGAGGCCCATGGTGACTCTGGACAAGCTGCAGAGATCTACAGCTCAGGTGGGGGAATCTGTTCATAGGACAACTATTAGTCGTGCACTGCACAAAGTCGGCCTTTATGGAAGAGTTGCAAGAAGAAAGCCATTGTTAACAGAAAAGCATAAGACGTCCCGTTTGCAGTTTGCCGCAAGCCAAGTGGGGGACACAGCAAACATGTCGAAGAAGGTGCTCTGGTCAGATGAGACCAAAATGAAACTTTTTGGCCAAAATGCAAAACGCTACGTGTGGTGGAAAACTAACAATGCACATCACTCTGAACACACCATCCCCACTGTCAAATACGGTGGTGGCAGCATCATGCTCTGGGGGTTCTTCTCTTCAGCAGGGACAGGGAATGGTCAGAGTTGATGGGAAGATGGATAGAGCCAAATACAGGGCAATCTTGGAAGAAAACCTCTTGGAGTCTGCAAAAGACTTGAGACTGAGGCGGAGGTTCACCTTCCAGCAGGACAACGACCCTAAACATAAAGCCTGGGCAACAATGGAATGGTTTAAAACAAAACATATCCATGTGTTAGAGTGGCCCAGTCAAAGTCCAGATCTAAATCCAATCGAGAATCTGTGGCAAGATCTGAAAACTGCTGTTCACAAACGCTGTCCATCTAATCTGTCTGAGCTGGAGCTGTCTTGAAAAGAAGAATGGGAAAGGATTTCAGTGTCTAGATGTGCAAAGCTGGTAGAGACATGCCCTAAAAGACTGGCAGCTGTAATTGCAGCAAAAGGTGGTTCTACAAAGTATTGGCTCAGGGGGCTGAATAATTATGCACACCCCTCTTTGCAGTTATTTATTTGTAAAAAAAAATGTTTGGAATCATGTATGATTTTCGTTCCACTTCTCATGTGTACACCACTTTGTATTGGCCTTTCACGTGTAATTCCAATAAAATTGATTCATATTTGTGGCAGTAATGTGACAAAATGTGGAAAACTTCAAGGGGGCCGCAATACATTTGCAAGCCACTGTAGGTGTTTTTCTTTGCTACCTCTATAACTCCTCCAACATCACTTGTTAGGGAATGTAAAGGCCTTCTGCCAAAGCCACCCTTCGCTGTCCACATTGACAACTACACAGAGCAAGGAAGGTGGAAGATGCCAGCTGCAGGAATTCAGCTCCATGCAATGTTTTTATACTGTATAATAACAGACAAACACAGGTGTCAAGATTTAACCTGTTCTGTTTGTTAATGTGTAGATGTCAGCAAAAAAATCTGCTCATTACTGTGTGAATAATGTCTTCCTGTCACTGCTGAGAAAGCGCTGTGAATTCATCTTACATTATTAATGTGTCTGGAATACGCAGAGATTCAGGGAGCTGACATGGGAGGCAGCGTGGGATTCAGTATTGAACCAACCAGTGCAGTTTCTAGGCTAAAATGCACCCAGGGCGAGGGTGTAAAAATTGCGCCCCCCCCCCCCCCCGAAGCAAGGTATGGGTGCCCACAGTGTAGGTTAGCCAGGTCTAGTTGCACTCAGTATAGATTCCCCCAGAATAGGTACCTCAGTATAGGTAGCCAGCTATAGGTCCCCCCAGTATAAGTAGCCAGGCATAGGTGAGTCAGTATAGTTGCCTCCGGTATAGGTTAGCCAGGTAGGTGCCTCCAGTATAGGTAGCCAGTATAGTTGCCCACAGTATAGCTTAGATAGGCAGGCGTCCCCGGTATAAGTTAGATAGTTAGGTGCCCCCACTACAGGTTAGCTAGGTGGGTGCCTCTAATATAGGTAGCCAGAATAGTTGCCCCCCGCATAGGTTAGATAGGTAGATGCCCCCAGTATAGGTTAGTTAGGTAGGTGCCTCCAATATAGGTAGCCAGTATAGTTGTCACCTGTATAGACTAGCTAGGTAGGTAGGTGCCCCCAATACAGGTTAGATAAGTTAATGCTCCCACTATAGGTTAGATAGGAAGGTGCCCCCCAGTATAGGTTAGGAAGGTGCCCCCCAGTATAGGTTAGATAGGTAGCTGCCCCCCAGTATAGGTTAGATAGGTAGCTGCCCCCCAGTATAGGTTAGATAGGTAGGTGCCCCCCAGTATAGGTTAGATAGGTAGCTGCCCCCCAGTATAGGTTAGATTAGGTAGCTGCCCCCTCAGTATAGGTTAGATTAGGTAGCTGCCCCCCAGGTTAGATAGGTAGCTGCCCCCCAGTATAGGTTAGGTAGGTGCCCCAGTATAGGTTAGATAGGTAGCTGCCCCCAGTATAGGTTAGATAGGTAGCTGCCCCCCAGTATAGGTTAGATAGGTAGGTGCCCCCCAGTATAGGTTAGATTAGGTAGCTGCCCCCTCAGTATAGGTTAGATTAGGTAGCTGCCACCCAGTATAGGTTAGATTAGGTAGGTGCCCCCCAGGATAGGTTAGATAGGTAGCTTCCCCCAGTATAGGTTAGATAGGTAGCTGCTCCCCAGTATAGGTTAGATAGGTAGCTGCCCCCCAGTATAGGTTAGATAGGTAGGTGCCCCCCAGTATAGGTTAGATAGGTAGGTGCCCCCCAGTATAGGTTAGATAAGGTAGCTGCCCCCTCAGTATAGGTTAGATTAGGTAGCTGCCACCCAGTATAGGTTAGATTAGGTAGGTGCCCCCCAGTATAGGTTAGATTAGGTAGGTGCCCCCCAGTATAGGTTAGATTAGGTAGGTGCCCCCCAGTATAGGTTAGATTAGGTAGCTGCCCCCCAGTATAGGTTAGATAGGTAGCAGTGCAGTTTCTAGGCTAAAATGCACCCAGGGCGAGGGTGTAAAAATTGCGCCCCCCCCCCCCCCCCGAAGCAAGGTATGGGTGCCCACAGTGTAGGTTAGCCAGGTCTAGTTGCACTCAGTATAGATTCCCCCAGAATAGGTACCTCAGTATAGGTAGCCAGCTATAGGTCCCCCCAGTATAAGTAGCCAGGCATAGGTGAGTCAGTATAGTTGCCTCCGGTATAGGTTAGCCAGGTAGGTGCCTCCAGTATAGGTAGCCAGTATAGTTGCCCACAGTATAGCTTAGATAGGCAGGCGTCCCCGGTATAAGTTAGATAGTTAGGTGCCCCCACTACAGGTTAGCTAGGTGGGTGCCTCTAATATAGGTAGCCAGAATAGTTGCCCCCCGCATAGGTTAGATAGGTAGATGCCCCCAGTATAGGTTAGTTAGGTAGGTGCCTCCAATATAGGTAGCCAGTATAGTTGTCACCTGTATAGACTAGCTAGGTAGGTAGGTGCCCCCAATACAGGTTAGATAAGTTAATGCTCCCACTATAGGTTAGATAGGAAGGTGCCCCCCAGTATAGGTTAGGAAGGTGCCCCCCAGTATAGGTTAGATAGGTAGCTGCCCCCCAGTATAGGTTAGATAGGTAGCTGCCCCCCAGTATAGGTTAGATAGGTAGGTGCCCCCCAGTATAGGTTAGATAGGTAGCTGCCCCCCAGTATAGGTTAGATTAGGTAGCTGCCCCCTCAGTATAGGTTAGATTAGGTAGCTGCCCCCCAGGTTAGATAGGTAGCTGCCCCCCAGTATAGGTTAGGTAGGTGCCCCAGTATAGGTTAGATAGGTAGCTGCCCCCAGTATAGGTTAGATAGGTAGCTGCCCCCCAGTATAGGTTAGATAGGTAGGTGCCCCCCAGTATAGGTTAGATTAGGTAGCTGCCCCCTCAGTATAGGTTAGATTAGGTAGCTGCCACCCAGTATAGGTTAGATTAGGTAGGTGCCCCCCAGGATAGGTTAGATAGGTAGCTTCCCCCAGTATAGGTTAGATAGGTAGCTGCTCCCCAGTATAGGTTAGATAGGTAGCTGCCCCCCAGTATAGGTTAGATAGGTAGGTGCCCCCCAGTATAGGTTAGATAGGTAGGTGCCCCCCAGTATAGGTTAGATAAGGTAGCTGCCCCCTCAGTATAGGTTAGATTAGGTAGCTGCCACCCAGTATAGGTTAGATTAGGTAGGTGCCCCCCAGTATAGGTTAGATTAGGTAGGTGCCCCCCAGTATAGGTTAGATTAGGTAGGTGCCCCCCAGTATAGGTTAGATTAGGTAGCTGCCCCCCAGTATAGGTTAGATAGGTAGGTGCCCCCCAGTATAGGTTAGATTAGGTAGGTGCCCCCCAGGATAGGTTAGATAGGTAGGTGCCCCCCAGGATATGTTAGATAGGTAGCTGCCCCAGTATAGGTTAGGTAGGTGCCCCCCATGATGGAGGGGGGAGCCGCAGCCGCGGGGAGGGCAGCCCGGCCTCTCCCGGGCCGCCCTCCATGCGATCCCCCCTCAGACGGAGTGCAGAGTAATGCGCAGGGAAGCGCTATAGAAAACTACTCACCTCGCTGGCTCCAAGCGCTGCTCTCTCGCCGCCAGTCTCATCTCTGCTTACACGCTGATACACACACACACGCTGCTAAACAGGAAGCAGCGTGTGTGTGTATCAGCGTGTAGGCAGACAGAGGAGACTGGCGGCGAGAGAGCAGCGCTTGGAGCCAGCGAGGTGAGTAGTTTTCTGTAGCGCTTCCCTGCGCATTACTCTGCACTCCGTCCGAGGGGGGATCGCATGGAGGGCGGCCCAGGGAGAGGGAGGGAGAGGTCGGGCTGCCCTCCCCGCGGCTGCGGTTCCCCCCTCCATCACAGCGCCCCCCTCCCAGCAGCGCCCCGGGCGGCGGCACGCCCCGCACGGGGGTAGAAACGGCCATGATAGGTAGGTGCCCCCCAGTATAGGTTAGATTAGGTAGGTGCCCCCCAGGATAGGTTAGATAGGTAGGTGCCCCCCAGGATATGTTAGATAGGTAGCTGCCCCAGTATAGGTTAGGTAGGTGCCCCCCATGATGGAGGGGGGAGCCGCAGCCGCGGGGAGGGCAGCCCGGCCTCTCCCGGGCCGCCCTCCATGCGATCCCCCCTCAGACGGAGTGCAGAGTAATGCGCAGGGAAGCGCTATAGAAAACTACTCACCTCGCTGGCTCCAAGCGCTGCTCTCTCGCCGCCAGTCTCATCTCTGCTTACACGCTGATACACACACACACGCTGCTAAACAGGAAGCAGCGTGTGTGTGTATCAGCGTGTAGGCAGACAGAGGAGACTGGCGGCGAGAGAGCAGCGCTTGGAGCCAGCGAGGTGAGTAGTTTTCTGTAGCGCTTCCCTGCGCATTACTCTGCACTCCGTCCGAGGGGGGATCGCATGGAGGGCGGCCCAGGGAGAGGGAGGGAGAGGTCGGGCTGCCCTCCCCGCGGCTGCGGTTCCCCCCTCCATCACAGCGCCCCCCTCCCAGCAGCGCCCCGGGCGGCGGCACGCCCCGCACGGGGGTAGAAACGGCCATGGAACCAACACTCATTCTTTACACCACAGGGATTGTTTAAAGGACAAACGTGTTGTAATGCATGGTGATAAATCAGACCTATTCCTTTGTTATTTTAGCGTACTAAGAAGCTAATTTATAGACAGGTGACCAGTGGCCACTGACCACTTCCACCAGGGCTGGTCTTGGTCAGTTCCAAGGTGATGTTTCAGTGTCTGCTTATCTTTATTCACAATTCCCCAATGTTTGTTGAGTACTTGCAATGCTCCTCCCCTATGCCCAGTTCTGGGTGAGGCTAACACTCTTCTCTTCTAGGAATGAGCTCACAGAATCGGAACAGTTCCGATTTTGGCATCGGAATTCATCTGTACCGAGTAAAATCACAAAAATCAGAAATGACACTGTTTCGAGTACCACGTTCCGTTCTGCCGATGTGTAAAGTGGAAACAAGAATTTTCAGCAAACACAGCGTTAACACAATGGCTAGGAAAATAAAAATTGGCCCATGGTGTTGTCAACAAAGTGGCCGCTGGGGATTCCCTGGTCCCTAGAGGCCACGCTAAAGTGTCAGAACGAGCACATTTTCAAAGGAATGGGGGGTCCAGGGAATGAGGGAATTCCCCGCCCTGGTCCCATGGACCCCTCATCCATGTAGACAACCGCTTGTTCTACCACTCTAACGTGGTCTCCAGGAACCGGGAATGCCTGGTCCCTGGAGGCGAGCCCAAGCAATCCAGCTCTCTGTGCCCCCTCAGTGAGGATGTCAGCAAGGTTCCAGGGCATGCCAGAGCATAGAATAGTGGGAGCAAGTCAAAATTTTTCAAAACGACATTTATCGTTTTTGAGAAAATTGATCTTAAAAATTCAAAGGAAAAATGTTTTTTAACCTCAGCATAATGTAAATTTCCCAGTTAAAAACAATTTTTCCTTTGAGTTTTTAAAATTTATCTTCTCTAAAATTACAAAGTATTTTTGAAAAATGTCTTTTTTGACTTGTTCCCACTATTCCCCTTATTAGGGAAATGTTGATGATAGCATGTTTGGGGGCTTTGCTATTAACTGCTATATTACGGTCCCTGATAATGGTTACAAATAAATTACCCTATTTTTCAGCATATAAGATGCTCTGGAATATGACGCACTTAGGTGTAGAGGGCAAAAACCACGGG
The DNA here is from genome assembly GCF_040937935.1 of Hyperolius riggenbachi. NCBI lineage: Eukaryota > Metazoa > Chordata > Amphibia > Anura > Hyperoliidae > Hyperolius > Hyperolius riggenbachi. Next base: position 80,833,750 of record NC_090649.1, on the reverse strand, counting down.
AAAAAAATACTAAACCTGGTGCGTCCATGATCCCGGAGCGACTTTTGGATTTTCTCCCCCAATTATTGTGTCCTCTTGTGTCCCCCATGTGTCCCCTTCTGTCCCCGTGTGTCCTCTTCTGTACCCAGTGTGTCACCTTCTGTCCCCAGCATGTCCTCCTCTGCCCCCCGTTTATCCTCTGCTCCCCCCGTTTGTCTTCCGCTGCCCCCCGTGTTCCAACCCCATTTGTCTTCCGCTGCCCCCCATGTGTCCTCCTTTGCCCCCATGTATAACTATCAAAATGGGCACCTTGGCTCACCTAATCAATGGCTCCAGCAGCGATCACAGACCTCTCTGCCACTGCACCTCTTGTGCCAGCTTCTGATGATCACCTCATCCCAGCACTAGAGGTGCAGTGAAGGAGAGGAGAGGTTTGTGATCGCCGCTAGAGCCGTTGATTAGGATAGCCAAGCTGCCGCTTCTCATAGTTATACACAGGGCAGAGGAGGATCCACGGAGGGAGAAGGAAACACATGGGGGGACAATGCAGCGAGTCCCCAACATTGCGTCAGATCGGCAGATTCATATTGGCCATCTTCATAAGTCGGGGACTCCCTCTATTCGGTATATAAGACACAGGGATTTTCCCCCCCATTTTTGGGGAGAAGAGGTGAGCATCTGATTTGCTAAAAAATATAGTAATTATGATTTTTTTTTTCTTATTACGATTAGGAATTGTAATTGCAAATTACGATGGAAAGTTACGATTATGCAAAATTTGTGTTCATCACTATTTGCCATTCATGAAACAGCTTGATAAAGGTTTTGTGTAGAAGTAGTGCAGTCATTGATTGTGTACAGCCTGAGCAGGCTCCTCTCACTCCTCTCAATGCTTTTCTTTACAGATTTGTAAAATTAAGACTGATGAGAGCATCGTTTCATCGGAACCGTCTACTATTTCCAATCCTCCCCAGCTTATATTTTGCTATACTTCATTTTTATGGTGTTGAGTGAAAAGACACAACCATTACGTTAGCAGGAACTCTAGGGATGCGGTAAAGCGGAATTCAAACACCCTGAGAGGGTTTGGGGCAACCTTAGCGATAATGAAAAAGCTCCTCGTAAATGTCAGTAGACACGTTACTTAGCGGCAGCTCTCTAATAACTGGTGTTCTGCACAGCTGGAAGCCCGGCAGTAACTGCACCACAGCTACAAAGGAAGCGTCAAGCAGATCTATTACCTGTGCGCAGAGGAACATTCAACCTCTGGCTGTCGGTAAAGGGGCCAATCTGTCTCTGAGGGGCAGTGAGGGATCTGCACAGCAGTCAGGATGTGGACAACACGGGACCTTTCCCAGAGTTCCAGAGATGGGAGATGTTCAACCAGGTTATGGTGGAAGTATTGATCTATTTTCACATATCTGTTATCAAACCTATATTGTTATTAATGATTTATGTATATAATGCCAGCATCTTTCGTGTCGTTGTACAGCAGATAGCAAGGCGATGGCGCTGTACGGTAGAATACGATATAATGTTACAATATAATGTCTCTCTTCTTCGCGCCCCACGTTGTAATAATAATCTTGAAGAGAAACTCCAACCTAGAATCGAACTTTATCCCAATCAGTAGCTGATACCCACTTTTACATGAGAAATATAATGATTTTCACAAACAGACCATCAGGGGGCACTGTATGACTGATTTTGTGCTGAAACCCCTCCCACAAGAAGCTCTGAGTACCGCGGTACTCTGGGCAAACTGCCACAATGTAACAATGTTCACAGACAGAAAATGGCTGTTTACAGCTGTCTGTAACAGCCAGAACAGATAGGAGCAGCTATATAACCTGCCCACAGTAAAAATGTCACCATGTAATAAATGTCAGAATGTAAATTGGAGAGAGGAAAGATTTTACAATGAGCAAACACTGACTAAATCATTTATACATAATTATTGTAAAAATGCACTTTTTTTTTACTACATTATTTTCACTGGAGTTCCTCTTTAACATTTGAATAGGGCTTTTCTCCTGTTGGACTCAAGGGGCTTGATTCACTAAGCTGTGCTGCTACAGGCCCTGTAGCCTGACTGTCAAGTGACAGGCAGCAGGGGCGTTGCTAGGATCCTAAGAGATCCGGGGCACCATACACCGGAATGTGGGTGTGGTCATGGGTGGAGCCAACTTTACATGAATCTAACAGCAGTCTAAGTAGGCCTGCCCAACAAAATGTGGGATGAAGTCCTCTCTCCATTAATTTAACCACTTCGCCACCAAGGTACTGTATATCTACGCCCCTTTTAACTTAATTTCCCTACCCGGGGCATAGACATACGCACCCCCACCACTACTGCCACTGACCGCGCTCCCGCTCGCATCTTGTGCGCGCTCCTGCGCTCGTGCACGCCGCCGGCCGCTCGCCTGGAGATCAATGAACAGGAAAACTGTTCCCGTTCGTTCGATCTAACTCCCCGCAGCAATGATCGGCATGCTTCCGTGAGAAGCTGCTCGATCATTGTGAAAATGTGCCAGCATGGGTGAGGATGACAGGTGGGGGGAGGCAGGGAGGGCAGCGGGAGCCAGTGGTAATGTGCCTGTATAGACGCACTCTCAGCTATACTAAGTATAGCTGAGAGCAAAAAGCATTTTTAAATTTTGGCTCCAAAGCTCCCCATTGGTTCCTTATCGACCAATGGGGATCCTCCTGATCCCCATTGGTCTGTTAAGGAACCAATGGGGACCATTGGAGCCAAAATTTAAAGATGCTTTTTGCTCTCAGCTATACTATATTGCTGAGAGCAGTTCGGCAGGGGCAGCGTGTGTGGTGTCGGGTGCGCGCGGGGATCTTCAATCAACATGTAACAGAAGGTCACAAGACAGAGGATACTGTCATGAGAAAATTGCCGTGGGAATTTTTTCATAAAGGTACAGGTAAGTATTTCTGGTTAATTAAGAACATTAAAGGACTTTTCTCGTTTTTATTTCATTTAACCCTTTGTGGAAATGGGTAAGGGGTACTTTGTACCCCTATACTCATTTCTCCTGGGAGGGGGGTGGGCATCCGGGGGTCCCCTTCTTAAAGGGGACTCCCAGATGCCACCAGGAACCCCCCCCCCCGGGAGTCGTCACCCCCGCCTCCATCTGGGGCAAGGGAGGCGGGGAAGAGCCCCTTGTCCATGGATTGGACAAGGGCTACGGGGGGGGAGGGGGAGGCTTGGCCGCCCCTCCCTCCCGAAGCCCCCCCATACCATGGACCATGCGGGCTGGTATACCTCAGGGTGCGAAGCCCCAGTCGGCCGGGGCTCCGCATTCTGGCTATCCCAGCCTGCATGGGGGACAAGGGGTTACAGAGACTCGGGAGGGGGGACCCCACATAATTTTTTTTCAAAAAATTTCCCACACTTAGAACATAAAACAAAAATAAAATTTTTTAAAAAAATAAATACAATTTTTTTAATTTTTTTTTAAACATTGTTTCCCAGTATCTTTTTAACATATCCTGCAAATTAGGTGTTGCTAGGATTTAAGGGGACTTTGCTATTAACTGCTAAAGTCGGCGGGAATTGTTTCCTGCAGAAATGTCATTACCGGATTTAAAATGTATAGTTTTTTTCTTTGAACTTTTAAAATCGATTTTCTCAAAAAGTATAAGGTCTTTTTGAAAAAAAATGTCTTATTGTTCTTACTGTTCTTCTTAACATTCCCTACACATTTGGTGTTTCTGGCATTTAAAGGGGCTTTGCTATTAACCGCTTGGCAGGCTTTAATTTTCCCACGGTCAGAAGGAAATTATTCAAAATCGATTTTCTCAAAAACTATAAGGTTTTTTTGAAAAAAAAAAAATTTCTTCTTGTTCACAATTTTCTTCTTAACATTCCCTGCAAATTTGGTGTTTATAGCTTTTAAGCGGGCTGTGCTATTAAACGTTAAAGTTGACGGGCAGATATTTTCCAAACGGCAGCAAAGCAGGGCTTAAAACAATAAATATCGTTCAGGCAGGACAAAAAAAAACCCCAAGTTTTAAAACGATAAATTTCGTTCAAAAGATCTGCACTATTTTAACCTTTAAAACGATAAATAACGTTTTAAACAAATATCGGGCAGAAGGGGTTGCCATTATTTAACCGGTGCCGTTTTTCACTGGTTGCCTGATGATCTAGGTAAAGGTAAAGATTTCTCGTGGGAAAGAGTGTATCAGCTACTGATTGGAATGAAATCCTTGGTTAAAGTTCGGCCATTTTACCTCATGTGAGCAGCTGCGACATCAATACTAAAAATGGATCCATATCTGAGGGATGCTATTTGCGGGAATGCTATATGTATTTTTTGAAGATTGAATTCCAATAGAAGGAGTTTCAACTTCAGATTTAGCAAGAAGTTTTAAATCAGGATGATACCATTTATTGGCTAACTACAAATGAATAAGAATAAACAAGCTTTCGGCCTTGCAGCCTTCGTCAGGTTTACATCCTGTTAGTTTGCAAGCTGGTGGTACAGACAGCTTATATACATGCAACATCAAAAGGGAAAACAGATATTTTTTTCAAGCATAAATACGTCATTAAGATGCCTTAATACAAACAGACCATCTAAATGGGGTAAGATAAGGATCCTTGTTTACTCTATTGCTCACAGACCTGGTATTAGGATTGACCCAGAGGTATCGTAAATTCGTAGTTCACCAGTTCAGCTAGAGTGGCTGAGACAGTTCATTTATCATCAATCTCATACCAATATAGAAAGTTGTTGTCCTTATTCAAACCCTTTTGCACAGCTTTGAACCAATTTATAAATTTTGTTTCTGCTATTAATCGGTCATTTGACGTTTTGAAACCGCCCTTCAGGGCAGTGACACGAAGATCATCCATGCTGTGTCCGTTGGACCGAAAGTGTGTAGCAACTGGGAGTCCAGATTTGGTATCATTAATAGTGTGCCTGTGTCCATTCATACGTTTGCGCAGTGTTTGTCCAGTTTCTCCCACGTACATAACATTGGGGCATTTAGCACACATGATCAGATATACCAGATTGGTGGACCCACAGGAAAATTTACCTTGTACTCTGTACTCCTGTTGTGAGCCTGGTATCATTACCCTGTCAGTGAAGTAAATGTGTCTGCAGGTCCCACATATTTTTTGTCGGCAGGGTGATGTTCCGTTTTGTTGAGGCCTATTCAAAGAGCTCCTGACAATCATCTGTTTTAGATTGTGTGGTTGCCGATATGACAAGAGTGGAGGTTTAGGGAATATCGTTCTCAGTCTGTGATCCTTGTGTAAAATGGGATGAAGTTCCTTAGCAATCCTCCTTAAGATTTCCAGGTGTGGGTTGTAGGTGACAACCAAAGGGACACGTTCCTCTTTCTGGTTTTGCTTATATTTCAGGAGTTCAGTCCTGGGGATGTTGCTGGCTTTCCTGATTTGGGCCTCAGCCATGGGAGGACTGTAACCTTGTTTAATGAAAGTGTTCTTAAGGTGATCCAGGTGCTTGTCTCTGTCCATCCTGTCAGAACAAATCCGGTTGTACCTTATAGCTTGGCTGTAAATTATAGAGTTCTTAATGTGCTTGGGATGAAAACTGTCATATCTTAGGTATGTGAGACGGTCTGTAGGTTTGCGATACACAGAGGTTTGTATGTTGTTACCCCTGATGTATATGGTGGTGTCCAGAAAGTTAATCTCTGTGTGAGAGTAGGTAAGTTTCAATTTGATTGTAGGATGGAAGGCATTGAAGTTCCTGTGGAACTGGAGAAGATCATCCTCACTTGCGGACCAGATGATAAAAATATCATCAATGAAGCGGAAGTAGGCCAAGGGTTTTATGCCACATGCATTGAGGTATTCCTCTTCGATTTTGGCCATGAATAGATTTGCATACTGTGGAGCGAATCGCGAACCCATTGCCATGCCCATCTGCTGTAAATAGAGGTTCTGCCCAAAAGTCAAATAATTGTGAGTGAGAATGAATTTGATCAGTCCAGTAATAGGCTTTACAGGTATGCCCTGACCCTGAAGATATTTATGGCAGGCCGCAATACCATCATCATGGGGAATGTTCGTGTACAGGGACTCCACGTCCATCGTGGCCAGTATGGTTCCCTCAGGTACTGGGCCGATGACTGTCAGTTTGTTCAGGAGGTGGGTGGTATCCTGTAAGTAGCTGGGTCTTTTACAGACAAGAGGTTTCAAGATGTTTTCCAGCCACCCTGAGATTTTCTCTGTAAGAGTTCCGCTCCCTGAGATTATGGGCCTGCCTGGGTTTCCCTCTTTGTGGATCTTGGGAAGCATGTAAAAGCAGGCTGTTCTAGGCTCTTCAGGGATAAGGGTCCTTACATGTAGTTTGATGTTTGCAGGCAATCTGTTAACCATCCTATTAAGTGCCATCCTGTAGCCTTTTGTGGGGTCCCCCTGTAATTTGGCATAGTGAGCGGTGTTGGCCGACAAAAAATATGTGGGACCTGCAGACACATTTACTCCACTGACAGGGTAACGATACCAGGCTCACAACAGGAGTACAGAGTACAAGGTAAATTTTCCTGTGGGTCCACCAATCTGGTATATCTGATCATGTGTGCTAAATGCCCCAATGTTATGTACGTGGGAGAAACTGGACAAACACTGCGCAACCGTATGAATGGACACAGGCACACTATTAATGATACCAAATCTGGACTCCCAGTTGCTACACACTTTCGGTCCAACGGACACAGCATGGATGATCTTCGTGTCACTGCCCTGAAGGGCGGTTTCAAAACGTCAAATGACCGATTAATAGCAGAAACAAAATTTATAAATTGGTTCAAAGCTGTGCAGAAGGGTTTGAATAAGGACAACAATTTTCTATATTGGTATGAGATTGATGATAAATGAACTGTCTCAGCCACTCTAGCTGAACTGGTGAACTAAGAATTTACGATACCTCTGGGTCAATCCTAATACCAGGTCTGTGAGCAATAGAGTAAACAAGGATCCTTATCTTACCCCATTTAGATGGTCTGTTTGTATTAAGGCATCTTAACCTCCTTGGCGGTTAATTTTTTTTGCAAATAAGCAAAAAAATCGTTTTTTTTTTTAAAAAATTTTGTTTCATGTAAAGCTACCAGAGTGGTAGCTACATGAAACACCACTAGAGGGCGCATGTGGCCCTCTAGTGCATCGTCGCCGGCATCAATAGCAAACAGGGGAGCGCGTATATAACGCGTTCCCCTGTTTGGCTTCTCCTGTCGCCATGGCGACGATCGGCATGACGTCATGGACGTCAGCCGACGTCCTGACGTCATGCGCACTCGATCCAGCCCATAGCGCTGCCCGGAACTCATTGGTCCGGACAGCGCAGGGCTCTGGCGGGGGGGGCCCTCTTTCACCGCTGCGTGCGGGCGATCGCCGCAGGGCGGCGGCGATCGAGCTGTGCGCGCGGCTAGCAAAGTGCTGGCTGCGCGCACAGCACTTTGAATGGGGCGAATCGGCCCAGCAGGCCCTGAGAAATCCTCCTGCGTGGCATAGCCCGAGCTCAGCCAGGGAGGTTAATGACGTATTTATGCTTGAAAAAAATATCTGTTTTCCCTTTTCATGTTGCATGTATATAAGCTGTCTGTACCACCAGCTTGCAAACTAACAGGATGTAAACCTGACGAAGGCTGCAACGCCGAAAGCTTGTTTATTCTTATTCATTTGTAGTTAGCCAATAAATGGTATCATCCTGATTTAAAACTTCTTGCTTTTACTGATGGCTAACACGGTACAATACCCTACTGCTACTACTATGCTTGAAGATACCGCAATGTACCGCACTTTCCTGGAACTAAAGAAAGACCTGAAGAAACTTGCACAACTGGACAGCGACATCTTTTTCTTGACTACATGCAAAAAGGAAAAACTTATACCTCAAGGACTAAGGATACGGAATCCCACCCTGCATACATACAATAGCAGGTTTGCAGAAGAAATCTGCAGGAGGAGCTCGGAGAGAATACGGAATAACCTTTTAAGAGTCTGCTATAACCGTAAGAGGATTACAAAGGATGAGATACAGAGCCTGAAACTGTCTCTGAATGATGACCCCACTGGATATACATGGGATAAACTACAAACCTTCTATGGGAAACTACAGAGATTCCTAATTAACAACAAAAAGAAAAAACTTCAGAGACTTAGAATTAAGAGTGGACGCCTGGATGCACAAGCAGCAGAAAAAGAGCAACCCACAGGTGTAATGAATCTTTCCTCTTATCGGGCTACTGAAGCTGAAATGTCAGTACTCTCCAAAGGCCTGTCATTCTGCCCTGCGAGACCCATAGACAGGATTGCACTCTGTGGAGATATGGAGGAATTTTTCAGAAAGCTGCGACTCAAGGAACACTACCATGATAAGGAAGCCTGTGATACAATGGATAATGGACCAAAACGCACCAGATCTAAAAAGAAAAAAAAGAAAAAAAGATGGACCCCCAAAGAAGGAAAAAACCCGGCCCTGGATAAATACATCAACAAATTCAGACGCAGAATCTCTGACAGGATCCTGAGTAAAAGAAAGACACTGGCCCAGAACGTAACACCACAGGAGCAACAGGCCATCAGATCCCTTAAGGAGAATAAGGACATTATTATTAAACCAGCGGATAAAGGTGGTGCCATAGTCATAATGAACACCAGTGACTACATCCAGGAGGCACAAAGACAATTATCCAACACCGCTCACTATGCCAAATTACAGGGGGACCCCACAAAAGGCTACAGGATGGCACTTAATAGGATGGTTAACAGATTGCCTGCAAACATCAGACTACATGTAAGGACCCTTATCCCTGAAGAGCCTAGAACAGCCTGCTTTTACATGCTTCCCAAGATCCACAAAGAGGGAAACCCAGGCAGGCCCATAATCTCAGGGAGCGGAACTCTTACAGAGAACATCTCAGGGTGGCTGGAAAACATCTTGAAACCTCTTGTCTGTAAAAGACCCAGCTACTTACAGGATACCACCCACCTCCTGAACAAACTGACAGTCATCGGCCCAGTACCTGAGGGAACCATACTGGCCACGATGGACGTGGAGTCCCTGTACACGAACATTCCCCATGATGATGGTATTGCGGCCTGCCATAAATATCTTCAGGGTCAGGGCATACCTGTAAAGCCTATTACTGGACTGATCAAATTCATTCTCACTCACAATTATTTCACTTTTGGACAGGACCTCTATTTACAGCAGATGGGCGTGGCAATGGGTTCGCGATTCGCTCCACAGTATGCAAATCTATTCATGGCCAAAATCGAAGAGGAATACCTCAATGCATGTGGCATAAAACCCTTGGCCTACTTCCGCTTCATTGATGATATTTTTATCATCTGGTCCGCAAGTGAGGATGATCTTCTCCAGTTCCACAGGAACTTCAATGCCTTCCATCCTACAATCAAATTAAAACTTACCTACTCTCACACAGAGATTAACTTTCTGGACACCACCATATACATCAGGGGTAACAACATACAAACCTCTGTGTATCGCAAACCTACAGACCGTCTCACATACCTAAGATATGACAGTTTTCATCCAAAGCACATTAAGAACTCTATAATTTACAGCCAAGCTATAAGGTACAACCGGATTTGTTCTGACAGGATGGACAGAGACAAGCACCTCGATCACCTTAAGAACACTTTCATTAAACAAGGTTACAGTCCTCCCATGGCTGAGGCCCAAATCAGGAAAGCCACAACATCCCCAGGACTGAACTCCTGAAATATAAGCAAAACCAGAAAGAGGAACGTGTCCCTTTGGTTGTCACCTACAACCCACACCTGGAAATCTTAAGGAGGATTGCTAAGGAACTTCATGCCATTTTACACAAGGATCACAGACTGAGAACGATATTCCCTAAACCTCCACTCTTGTCATATCGGCAACCACACAATCTAAAACAGATAATTGTCAGGAGCTCTTTGAATAGGCCTCAACAAAACGGAACATCACCCTGCCGACAAAAAATATGTGGGACCTGCAGACACATTTACTCCACTGACAGGGTAACGATACCAGGCTCACAACAGGAGTACAGAGTACAAGGTAAATTTTCCTGTGGGTCCACCAATCTGGTATATCTGATCATGTGTGCTAAATGCCCCAATGTTATGTACGTGGGAGAAACTGGACAAACACTGCGCAAACGTATGAATGGACACAGGCACACTATTAATGATACCAAATCTGGACTCCCAGTTGCTACACACTTTCGGTCCAACGGACACAGCATAGATGATCTTCGTGTCACTGCTAGAGTTGGGCCGAACCTCCGATTTTAGGTTCGCGAACCTGGTTCGCAAACTTCCGCGGAAGGTTCGGTTCGCGTTAAAGTTCGCGAACCGCAATAGACTTCAATGGGGATGCGAACTTAAAAAAAAAAAATAATTATGCTGGCCACAAAAGTGATGGAAAAGATGTTTCAAGGGGTCTAACACCTGGAGGGGGGCATGGCGGAGTGGGATACATGCCAAAAGTCCCCGGGAAAAATCTGGATTTGACGCAAAGCAGCATTTTAAGGGCAGAAATCACATTGGATGCTAAATGACAGGCCTAAAGTGCTTTAAAACATCTTGCATGTGTATACATCAATCAGGTAGTGTAATTAAGGTACTGCTTCACACTGACACACCAAACTCACCGTGTAACGCACCGCAAACAGCTGTTTGTGTGCTGGACTGGTGCGCACCATGGCGAGAACAGGTATGCAGTGGCAGGTTTACTGAACAGAACAGGTATGCAGTGGCGGGTTCTCTGAACAGAACAGGTATACAGTGGCGGGTTCACAGAACAGGTATGCAGTGGCAGGTTCACTGAACAGGTATGCAGTGGCAGGTTCACTGAACAGGTATACAGTGGTGGGTTCACTGAACAGAACAGGTATGCAGTGGTGGGTTCACTGAACAGGTATGCAGTGGTGGGTTCACTGAACAGGTATACAGTGGCGGGTCCACTGAACAGAACAGGTATGCAGTGGCGGGTTCACTGAACAGAACAGGTATACAGTGGCGGGTTCACAGAACAGGTATGCAGTGGCAGGTTCACTGAACACAACAGGTATGCAGTGGCGGGGTCACTAAACAAGTATACAGTGGCGGATCCACTGAACAGAACAGGTATGCAGTGGCGGGTTCACTGAACACAACAGGTATGCAGTGGCGGGTTCACTGAACAGGTATACAGTGGCGGGTTCACTGAACACAACAGGTATGCAGTGGCGGGTTCACAGAACAGGTATGCAGTGGTGGGTTCACAGAACAGGTATGCAGTGGTGGGTTCACAGCACAGGTATGCAGTGGTGGGTTCACTGAACAGGTATGCAGTGGTGGGTTCACAGCACAGGTATGCAGTGGTGGGTTCACAGCACAGGTATGCAGTGGTGGGTTCACTGAACAGGTATGCAGTGGTGGGTTCACAGAACAGGTATGCAGTGGCAGGTTCACTGAACAGGTATGCAGTGGTGGGTTCACTGAACAGGTATGCAGTGGTGGGTTCACTGAACAGGTATGCAGTGGTGGGTTCACAGAACAGGTATGCAGTGACAGGTTCACTGAACAGGTATGCAGTGGTGGGTTCACAGCACAGGTATGCAGTGGTGGGTTCACTGAACAGGTATGCAGTGGTGGGTTAACAGCACAGGTATGCAGTGGTGGGTTCACAGAACAGGTATGCAGGGGTGGGTTCACAGCACAGGTATGCAGTGGTGGGTTCACAGCACAGGTATGCAGTGGTGGGTTCACAGCACAGGTATGCAGTGGTGGGTTCACAGGACAGGTATGCAGCCAGACAGGAACAAGTTAAGCCTAACTAATCTTTCCCTGAGAGACAGTCTGCAGCAGCTCGCCCTACTCTCACTAACGCAGGCAGCACACGAGTGACCGTAATGGCCGCCGCTGCCTGCCTTATATAAGGGGGGGTGGGGCTCCAGGGGCTAGTGTAGCCTAATTGGCTACACTGGGCCTGCTGACTGTGATGTAGAGGATCAAAGTTGACCCTCCATGTGCATTATGGGGCGAACCGAACTTCCGCAAAGGTTCGCCTGCGGGACGTGAACGCGAACCACTGAAGTTCGCATGGAACCGTTCGCAGGTGAACCGTTCGGCCCAACTCTAGTCACTGCCCTGAAGGGCGGCTTCAAAACGTCAAATGACCGATTAATAGCAGAAACAAAATTTATAAATTGGTTCAAAGCTGTGCAGAAGGGTTTGAATAAGGACAACAACTTTCTATATTGGTATGAGATTGATGATAAATGAACTGTCTCAGCCACTCTAGCTGAACTGGTGAACTAAGAATTTACGATACCTCTGGGTCAATACTAATACCAGGTCTGTGAGCAATAGAGTAAACAAGGATCCTTATCTTACCCCATTTAGATGGTCTGTTTGTATTAAGGCATCTTAATGACGTATTTATGCTTGAAAGAAATATCTGTTTTCCCTTTTGATGTTGCATGTATATAAGCTGTCTGTACCACCAGCTTGCAAACTAACAGGATGTAAACCTGACGAAGGCTGCAAGGCCGAAAGCTTGTTTATTCTTATTCATTTGTAGTTAGCCAATAAATGGTATCATCCTGATTTAAAACTTCTTGCTTTTACTGATGGCTAACACGGTACAATACCCTACTGCTACAACTTCAGATTTATAATTTGTAACCTATCTAATCATCTGCTCATACGAATTGTATCACACGATACAAAAGATCAGAGCAAGATTGTCACAACACAGAGTAAACATCAAAAAGATCTACCAACTCCAGTCATTTTAGGGAACCCCTTCAGACCCCAGTTGTATGAATATTACATTTATTGAGAAGCTAGAAGTAGATACATACCAGATGAAAGTAATGCTTGAACGCAGAGAAGACAATTGGATTAACACACTGCATAGCCTCTGTCCAGAAGGCCTGAATGAAAATCTTGAACTTTCATGAACCATATTTCTGAGGAATACAATCATATTTTCACTCACTGAGGTTTACTATGACTCACTGCCACCCCCACACACCAACAAAGACACACACCTTCGTCCCATTCCTTCCCAGCCTATCCCCTACCTACTCAACTTCCTTTCTCTTGCTCTCTCTCCATCCTGTCCTGATCACAGTCATTCTTTCCACTATTCTAGTTACATTTAATTTGCTTCACCATTCTGGGAATACTAGTAATTTAAAATATCTCATTACATTTGTATACAGCAGCTTTATGGGGAGCTGAAGGTGGTGTATTCAACAATTGTCAGCTGCTCCCGTTCACCGGCCGGGCACTTGCTAGCATTCAGCATTGGCAGTGGACAGGTGGCACCCCCATGGAGTTACAGGCATAACATGATTGGGTGTGGATACTGGTTTGTGTTACCAGCACTAAGGGTTTTTCACACTATGAGTCACATTATGAGAGTGTTCAATTTTTTTAAAGCACTGGCGATTTTAGAAATACATACAATTTTACGCGCATAAATTTTGCGCGCGAAAAGCTCGTTTCGACGTGCTAAGGGGGTTTTCACAGGCGTGCTAACAGTTAGCACTGCTTTGTGAATCAAGCCCAATGTATCTAGTGACGTATAGGGGTTATACTATGCTGATGGGTATTGCGTGACTTCATGTAGTAGGGCTTTTGTATGGTTGTAGTGATATTGTACTCATTGGAATAATAATTATATATTTTATGACTGATCTAATAAAATTTGATTTTCAAAATATTGTGGTGAAACCCCTCCCACAGTGTCACGTCTTTGTCATGACCCATCAGTTTTATTTAAACAATTATTGCGCACTTTCTGTAAATCCAATAAACTTCCTTTCACTTCTTAAAAAAAAAAAAGAAATATTGCATCTGTTGAAAATATCGTACCGTTAATGGCCACCTTATAAATTGTAACTTTTAAACAGTTTCTTTAGTTTAGAGTTCCGCGTCCATGTGCCCCCAAGATATCGGAAAGGAAGAAGCCATGATCACTCAGATACATGAATTCAGTAGCTGTGTGCCCCCAAGATACCAAAATTAAGTAGCCATGTATTGTGCCCTGATCCGAGAAAGAAATTGCTTTGTGTAACGATTGGTGTCAGCACGCAGAGAGAATCTGATTATTGGCGATCTGCAGTATCACCAAGAATACAGATGTATACCTGATTATTGATGATCTGCAGAATCACTGATAATACAGATATATTACTAACCTCTGGACACCTATATATATTGGTGAGTGTTTGGTGTAACAGTAACTTTGAGTAACACACCTGATGAACAGGTGATTATAGGCAGTATGGGCAATACTGCTCTTAGAGAGTACAGAAACCTTCCAGCAGCCTGAGACTCACCAAGGGGTGGAGTCAGGCTGAAAGTAGGAAGTATCAGAGAGTGAGTGACACTTGAAGGTGGATGTCACTAACTGATCTGGAGACTATCTCTTGAGGAGGGAGATAGCTCTCGAGGTCGGGCAAGCCAGGTCGGCAACACACGGACAGACTAAGTACAAAGACAGAAGACTGATTCGGTATCCAAGACAGGCAGGGTTTGGCAACAGAATATCAGATATGCAAGGTACCGAATCAGAGATCAGAGGAGTAGTCAGGAAAGCAATAAGTCATAACAGATATCAAACAATGCCTAGTCTGGGTGTGAGGTCCGTGGTCTCTACACCCTGGAACTAGTCTGATGTATAACAGAATGATAACACAAGTTCCCTAGTCTGGGTGTGAGGTCCGTGGTCTCTACACCCTGGAACTAGTCTGATGTATAACAGAATGATAACACAAGTTCCCTAGTCTGGATGTGAGGTCCGTGGTCTCTACACCCTGGAACTAGTCTAATAAATAACAGAATGATAATACAGGTAAACTGGCTCAGTGTGAATTCCCAGGTCCTCCTGGTTCAAACACACTGTTGGATCTGACTAAGGTCTGAGTGCTTCCACGTAGTGTTCGCAACGGCAGACAACTTGTGACTGGCCAGCAGTAACTATATAAGGATTAGCGCTCTCTGGCGCCACCCCTAAGTGATCAACCAATAGTTACCAACTCTGGGGTCAGCTGATCGGCTTGGTCAGCTGATCCCCCCTTGCCCATCATAAAAGTTCTGCCTGACTCAGCCACACCAGACACGCGCTGCTGCGTGCAAACCGCCGCGCTGGAAGCGGAACCAGTCGCCTTGCTGTCAATACATGCGGCGGCTTTTCCGCGTTCTGCCATGTTACCAGGCGCACGCTTCCGCGTGCAAACCGCCGCATTGGACGTGGAATCAGCCGCCTTGCTGTCAGCGCACGCGGCGGCTTTTCCGCGTTCTCTCACACTTTGTACCGCTAATATACCATATTAACAGACTCAAGCATTTACAGTTAGAGATGACCTGAACATCAAATTTTGGGTTTGCAAACAGCGAACTTCCACAAATGTTCATGAGCATGCGAACCCAGCGAACCGCCATAAACTTCAAGGAGCAGGTGAATTTTAAAGCCTACAGGGACTCTTTCTAGTTTCACAAAAGTGATGGAAAATGTGTTTCAGGGGGTCTAAGACCTGGAGGGGGATCCATGCCAGAAGTCCAGCCAAAACTTACGTAGTTGACGCAGAGTCTGGTTTTAATCCCTAAAGGGCAGAAATCACATTGCATTCAGAACACAGCTATGGGTGCACACATCTGTGCACAGAGATGGGTGTCAGTGGGCTGTGGAGTGTCACACACAGAGAAATGCAATAGTACTATCTGAATACAGTCTAAACTAATGCACTGGAGTGGTACTGTGCCTGCAACTCAATGTAGCAACAGCACTAGTGTGCATACAGCTCTGGGTGTCAGTGGGATATGGAGTGTCACACACAAAATAAAAAACAGGAGACCAATGTACTAGCCCTCAAAAGGTAGTCAGTGAAGAACAAGAACACAGGCCTAGCTAATGCTTTCCCTACCTATCTGCAGCAAGTCTGACCCTGCTCTCACTAACAGTCAGCAGCCAGTAGAGAATGAATCCAATATGGCCACTGCAACTGATTTTTAATAGGGGGGTCCAGGAGGGGGTGCTAGCTGATTGGCTGCCATGTGTCTGCTGACTGTGAGGTAAGGGGTCAAAATGTATCTCCATGATGATGTATAGGGGCGGGTCGAACACCCCAAATGTTCACCGTTCGCCGCGGACGCCAACAGTGGAAATGTGCCCCAAATATCAGAATTAGGTGGCTGTCAGCTGCGTGCACTGAGACATCAGCATTAAGTGGACCAGTGTCCAGAGGCGAGTCTGGATAATATGGTGCCTATGGCAAAAACAGAAATTGCGCCCCCCCAGTCCCAGTCCTAAGAATTGGTTTACACACCAGCTTCTCAATGCTTCTCAATCAGCAAAAGTGTCGTTTATTTTTCCATGACGTGTCAAACACTATGCATGACAATTGTTTTCGGGGACACATAGGGTCCCCTTCCTCAGATAAGTGCAGACAAACATCTCAATACAAAGTGCACACCATATTAACCACTTCGCATCCAGACCTTGTTTTGTACTTATTGACCAGAGCAGTTTTGACAGTTTAGCTATGTCCCTATTTAATCAGAAATAACTTTATCCCTACTTATGACTAGAGATGGGCCGAACGGTTCGCCGGCGAACGGTTCCAGGCGAACTTTGGGGGTTCGCGTTCGCCGGCATCAGGCGAACTTTTGCGAAAGTTCGATTCGCCCCATAATGCTGTATTGAGCAAAATTTTTACCCTCCATTTCACTGTCAGCAGACATGTTATTGTCAAACACACTGCTTTGAGTGCTAGAGAACCCACCCACCCTCCCCTGAAGCTAGGTCCTTTATACCATTTGACTCAGTTGTCTGCCTACACTAATTAGTTATGGGACAGCTGCTACACACTCTTCTAGGGAGATTTTAATTGGCCTCCTCCCTCCTCCCACCTCCCTCCTCCCACCTCCCACCTCCCTCCTCCCACCTCCCTCCTCCCACCTCCCACCTCCCTCCTCCCACCTCCCTCCTCCCTCCTCCCACCTCCCACCTCCCTCCTCCCACCTCCCACCTCCCTCCTCCCACCTCCCTCCTCCCACCTCCCTCCTCCCACTTCCCTCCTCTCACCTCCCTCCTCCCACCTCCCACCTCCCTCCTCCCACCTCCCTCCTCCCTCCTCCCGCCACTGTAGTGTGAATCACACCAGAAACAAGCATGCAGCTAATCTTGTCAGATCTTACAAAAATGTCAAACACCAGATCTGCTGCATGCTTGTTCAGGGTCTAGGGCTAAAAGTATTGGAGGCAGATGATCTGCAGGATAGCCAGGTAACTATTATTGCTTAAAAGGAAATCAATATGGTAGCCTCCATATACCTTTCACTAGAGTTCTCCTTTAAAGGGAACCTTAACTGAGAATGATATGGATGTTTCCTGTAAACAATACCAGTTGCCTGGCAGTCCAGCTGATCTTTGTGACTGCAATAGTGGCTGAATGACACCCTGAAACAAGCATGCAGCTAATCCAGTCTGACTTCAGTCAGAGCACCTGATCTGCATGCTTGTTCAGGGGCTGTGGCTAAAAGTATTAGAGACACAGGATCAGCAGGCGATTCAGGCAATTGGTATTATTTTAAAAGGAAAAATCCATATCCTTCTCCGTTTAGGTTCCCTTTAAGGATTTGTAGCATAAAAGCCAACTCACATTGGCTGGGATTTGAACCTGGGTCTCACTGTATGGTGGACAAGCACACTAACCACTATACCAACTGAAGATGGCCTGAAATTGCTGGCCTAAAATTTACTATTTATGCTCAATACAAGAGAAAAAGTAGACAAGACAAATAACACAAAAGAGAAGGCCATGTCTGGCTAAATATCTGTAAGCAGCAGCGTCGTACTGACCCAGCGAAGTGCCGATGTTTTGGTCGGTGGGCCCCGCCTCCACATCTCCAGTGGGCCCCAGGGCCAGTGGCGTAGGGATAACTATGGGGCCCATAGACGGGGCGCCTTTTCTGGCTACATGTGTTTTAATATCTTCTTTAATGCAGCCCTGGCTGGGCCATTTCAATAAGTAAAATCACCCCCCAGAAGATTGTTGCAGAGACGCAGGCAGGCAAAGGGACTATTTTAACCTTCCGCCTCCCTGCGCTCTCTGTCTCCAGCCGTCAATTAGTTTATAGTTCCGGCTGAACAGAGAAAACACAGCAAGTGGGCGTGGCTCCACCCCTCGGCTCTACAGCAGACAGAGATGGGAATACAGCCAGAGACGAGAGTCACTCTGGTTACTGGAAGAGGCCCTGCCCCCCACGTGCACAGCAGTGAGGAGAAAGCTGCAACAGCGCGGCTAATTTGAATCAGCCAGCACAGACATGTCTTTGGTCCAGCTGATCTGCCTCCTCCACGGAATGCCATTGCCAGCGGGTATTCTTTTATCTCACCCTCTGGCTACCTCCTGCCTGTCAGTGCTGTAGACACTACCCTTCCCCCCTCCCCTCCTTGCACACACTCTCCAGTAACCTGAGAGCTGGGCGAAGCTAGGGCGAGAAGGGGCGTGACCGGGTGGGCTCTGAGCTGGACTGTCCAGAGTCAATAGGGTCGCCAGGTGTGAAGTAAAGGTGGAGTGTCCTGGCCTGAGGCCAGGACACTATAAGACCGGGGGGCTGGCCATTCAGCCTCCCTTCTTGGATCGTGTGGATACAGCAAACTTCGCTGGAGCTCAGGCTGGGGTAAGTGCAGTTTTTCTTACTAGGCCTTAGCCAGAGCCCTCCCCAGCCACCTCCCAGCATTAGGCCCAAACAGCAGCAGCCTTTTCCCCCGGGATAGCTTCAGCCCTGTGAGTCACATCCATCCATCCCATTCATCCCGGCTGCCCCAGCCCGGCCAAACCTCATCGCATCCCAGCGGCCCAGCTCACACAGCGCGCTGCAACAGATTCAGGCAGCCGACCGGCAGTCCCGGCATCGCCTTGCAACTCACCCCAAGGCGATTCTGGGCAATCCAGGCCCCCCTCCCAGCCAGCTTCAGGCGGCCCCTTAGTGTGCCATCCAGGTTCCCCTACCATCCGGCACAGTAACCCCCCCGGCTCCCCGCACACTTCGAGTGCCTCAGTGAACGGAGGGCTGCTGCATCCCACCCCACTCCCCCCGCCTGCCCAGCTACCACATTCCAGGGCCCTCATACAGGCCAGCCACCTCAACCCACGGGTACACCGCCTCCCTCCCCATCATTGAGCCGCTGCAGGAGCACACTAGCATGGATGCCCCCATGCAGCAGCTCTGGGACCGAGTGCGGGCCCTGCCAGGGGACCAAGGGATGCTGTGGCTGCAGGCCCAGCTCACCAACCTGTCGGGGGCTCCGCGCCCGGAGAGCACCAGAAGAAGGAGGCCTCCGGTTCGTTTCAGCCCCGCGGGATCCCCGGCCAGGAGTAGTGTTGGGCGAACATCTAGATGTTCGGGTTCGGGCCGAACAGGCCGAACATGGCCGCGATGTTCGGGTGTTCGACCCGAACTCCGAACATAATGGAAGTCAATGGGGACCCGAACTTTTGTGGTTTGTAAAGCCTCCTTACATGCTACATACCCTAAATTTACAGGGTATGTGCACCTTGGGAGTGGGTACAAGAGGAAAAAAAATTTAGCAAAAAGAGCTTATAGTTTTTGAGAAAATCGATTTTAAAGTTTCAAAGGGAAAACTGTCTTTTAAATGCGGGAAATGTCTGTTTTCTTTGCACAGGTAACATGCTTTTTGTCGGCATGCAGTCATAAATGTAATACATATAAGAGGTTCCAGGAAAAGGGACCGGTAATGCTAACCCAGCAGCAGCACACGTGATGGAACAGGAGGAGGGTGGCGCAGGAGGAGAAGGCCACGCTTTGAGACACAACAACCCAGGCCTTGCATGAGGACAAGAAGCGTGCGGATAGCATGCTTTGTACCACCATGCAGTCATAAATGTAATAAAGATAAGTGGTTCAATAAACAGGGACCACGCGGCAACGCTAACCCAGCAGCAGCACACGTGATGGAACAGGAGGAGGCGCAGGAGGAGAAGGCCACGCTTTCTGAGACACAACAACCCAGGCCTTGCATGAGGACAAAAAGCGTGCGGATAGCATGCTTTGTACCGCCATGTAGTCATAAATGTAATAAAGATAAGAGGTTCCATAAACAGGGACCGGCAACGGTAACCCAGCAGCAGCAGCAGCAGCAGCAGCACACGTGATGGAACAGGAGGAGGCGCAGGAGGAGAAGGCCACGCTTTGTGAGACACAACAACCCAGGCCTTGCATGAGGACAAAAAGCGTGCGGATAGCATGCTTTGTACCGCCATGTAGTCATAAATGTAATAAAGATAAGAGGTTCCATAAACAGGGACCGGCAACGGTAACCCAGCAGCAGCAGCAGCAGCAGCAGCACACGTGATGGAACAGGAGGAGGCGCAGGAGGAGAAGGCCACGCTTTGTGAGACACAACAACCCAGGCCTTGCATGAGGACAAAAAGCGTGCGGATATAGCAGCAATGCTTTTTGCCGCCATGCAGTCATAAATGTAATACAGATGAGAGGTTCAATAAACAGGGACCGGAAACGCTAAACCATCCCAGATGTTCATCGGTCATGTTACTTGGTTGGGGTCCAGGAGTGTTGCGTAGTCGTTTCCAATCCAGGATTGATTCATTTTAATTTGAGTCAGACGGTCTGCATTTTCTGTGGAGAGGCGGATACGCCGATCTGTGATGATGCCTCCGGCAGCACTGAAACAGCGTTCCGACATAACGCTGGCTGCCGGGCAAGCCAGCACCTCTATTGCGTACATTGCCAGTTCGTGCCAGGTGTCTAGCTTCATGCCCGGTTTCAGGTCCAGCGGTGCCAGCCACAAATCCGTCTGTTCCTTTATTCCCCTCCAAATTTCCTCCCCTGTGTGCTGCTTATCCCCAAGGCAGATCAGCTTCAGCAACGCTTGCTGACGCATGCCAACAGCTGTGCTGCACTGCTTCCACGATCCTACTGCTGCTGGTGCTGGGTTAGCATTTCCGGATGAGGTACAGCTTTGAGATGCGTTGGAGGAGAAGGAGTCAGAGAGGTAGGTGCTGCTGTTGTTATCCAGCTGTTTGCGGCGTGGGCAACACCCGCGCCGTAGCAGGTGAGGAATCGCTGCCAGGCTCCACAAGGTTCACCCAGTGCGCGGTAAGGGAGATGTATCGACCCTGGCCGAACGCACTCGTCCAGGTGTCAGTGGTGAGGTGAACCTTGCAGGCAACGGCATTCTTCAAGCTTCGGGTTATTTAGCTGACCACGTGCTCATGCAACTCAGGCACTGCAGAGCGCGCAAAGTGGTAGCGGCTGGGAACCACGTAACGTGGGATGGCCACTGACATCATGCCCTTGAAGCTGTTTGTCTCCACCACTCGATATGGCAGCATTTCGCAGGCCAGAAGCTTGGCTATGCTGGCTGGCTGTTACTGCCACGGCCCGGGGGTCATTTGCTGGCAATTTCCTCTTGTGCTCAAACATCTCAGAGACAGACAACTCAACCGTAGCGCTGCACACCGAAGGGCTGTTGGTTGTTGTGTTTGATGAACACTGGGAGACCTCAAGAGCACTAGTCCGGAAAGTGACAGTGTCAGCATCGTCTGATGTTTGTGAATGTTGTGAACCACGCAATGGCTGGGCTACTGCTGCTGCTGAGGCGGGTCTGGTGGTGAGTCTGGTGAACCCAAGGGAGGCAGTGTTGCTGGTGGTACCCTGTCCTGCCGCGTTTGCCCACAGAGTGGGATGTTTGGATAGAATGTGGCGGCTCATGCTGGTGGTGGAGAGGTTGTTAATACTTTTCCCCCTGCTCAGGCGGGTCTTGCACACCTTGCAAATCGCCATGGTAACATCCTCAGTGCAGTCTTCAAAGAAAGCCCAGACTTTAACTGGCTGAGGACTCGGACCTCGTGCGTGATGTGCTGGTGCTGCTTAACCCACTGCTGGACGCTTGAGAGGTCATCCAAGTAATTATCTGGTCCTGTTCTTTTGGATCTGTGAGGGTTGTTGTCCTGGACAACATGGGCAGTATTGAGTGGGTTTTCTTGGGTGCTCCCCTGTGGCCTGTACGTGAACCGTCAGGGGAAACACCTCTTCCCTTGCCCCTCCCTCTTTCACCGGATTTCTTCCTCATTTCACTTATCCTTAAAGTACACGCTGACTGGCAGCAGTACAGTGGCAGTACAGAAATGCTATACAGTGGTGGGTGAGCGGTGTACCACTATTGTCAGCAGTGACACAGAGCACAATGCTATACAGTGGCGGGTGAGCGGTGTACTACTGTTCCCAGCAGACACAGAGTGGAAGTAAACACAATGCTATATAGTGTGGCTGAGCCGTGTACACAGAGTGGCATTAA
The DNA here is from genome assembly GCF_040937935.1 of Hyperolius riggenbachi. Classification (NCBI taxonomy): domain Eukaryota; kingdom Metazoa; phylum Chordata; class Amphibia; order Anura; family Hyperoliidae; genus Hyperolius; species Hyperolius riggenbachi. The sequence goes on along the minus strand of NC_090649.1, from coordinate 80,811,426 downwards.
ACACAATGCTATATAGTCTGCTATATAGTCACCCCGAACAGGGTGATGTTCTGCAGAACCCGAACAGTGGCAAACACTGTTCGCCCAACACTACTGGGAGGGAACGCAGATTTTAGTACCTAAACACACGATACAACATGTTTTCCGGGGTCGGACTCTGAGGCACATACAGATGGTCCCGATCATCATCCTCATCATACAACTCTTCTCCTGAGTCTGACCCACCCACCACCTCTGCCACCCCAACATCCCCAGACACAGACCCCTCATCGTCCTCAACATTAACTTGGGATGCTGGCCTGAGCCAGACCTCCTCCTCCACATCAGGCCCCATCATCTCCTCAATGGCAGCCCTCATTAATCGCTCTGGCGACGGACTGATGGACACAACGTTCTCCTCCGGGGAGGGCTGCTGCTGACCACTGGCTGCTGGGGTGGATGTTATAGCTTGCGTGGGGCGTTGGCTGTTGCTGTTGTTGGGAGTGCTGCTCACAGCGGAGGTCTCTGGGGAACTCATGTTGAGCTCATATAGTGGTTGACGGTGAGTGGAGTATTACTGATCCCAGCAATATACACACTGACTGGCAGAGTACGCAATGCTATATAGTGTGGCTGAGCGGTGTACACAGAGTGGCAGTAAACACAATGCTATATAGTCTGGCTGAGCGAGCGGTGTACTACTGTTCCCAGCAGAATCAGAGTGGCAGTAAACAATGGTATATAGTCTGGCTGAGCGGTGTACACAGAGTGTCAGTAAACAATGGTATATAGTCTGGCTGAGCGAGCGGTGTACTACTGTTCCCAGCAGAATCAGAGTGGCAGTAAACAATGGTATATAGTCTGGCTGAGCGGTGTACACAGAGTGTCAGTAAACAATGGTATATAGTCTGGCTGAGCGGTGTACACACAATGCTATATAGTCTGCTATATAGTGTCAGTAAACAATGGTATATAGTCTGGCTGAGCGAGCGGTGTACTACTGTTCCCAGCAGAATCAGAGTGGCAGTAAACAATGGTATATAGTCTGGCTGAGCGGTGTACACAGAGTGTCAGTAAACAATGGTATATAGTCTGGCTGAGCGAGCGGTGTACTACTGTTCCCAGCAGAATCAGAGTGGCAGTAAACAATGGTATATAGTCTGGCTGAGCGGTGTACACAGAGTGTCAGTAAACAATGGTATATAGTCTGGCTGAGCGGTGTACACAGAGTGTCAGTAAACAATGGTATATAGTCTGGCTGAGCGGTGTACACAGAGTGGCAGTAAACACAATGCTATATACTCTGGCTGAGCGAGCGGTGTACTACTGTTCCCAGCAGACACAGAACAGTAAACAGAATGCTATATAGTGTGGCTGAGCGAGCGGTGTACCACTATTCCCAGCAGACACAGAACAGTAAACAGAATGCTATATAGTGTGGCTGAGCGAGCGGTGTACCACTATTCCCAGCAGACACAGAACAGTAAACAGAATGCTATATAGTGTGGCTGAGCGAGCGGTGTACCACTATTCCCAGCAGACACAGAACAGTGAACAGAATGCTATATAGTGTGGCTGAGCGAGCGGTGTACCACTATTCCCAGCAGACACAGAACAGTGAACAGAATGCTATATAGTGTGGCTGAGCGAGCGGTGTACCACTATTCCCAGCAGACACAGAACAGTGAACAGAATGCTATATAGTGTGGATGAGCGAGCGGTGTACCACTATTCCCAGCAGACACAGAACAGTAAACAGAATGCTATATAGTGTGGCTGAGCGAGCGGTGTACCACTATTCCCAGCAGACACAGAACAGTGAACAGAATGCTATATAGTGTGGCTGAGCGAGCGGTGTACCACTATTCCCAGCAGACACAGAACAGTGAACAGAATGCTATATAGTGTGGCTGAGCGAGCGGTGTACCACTATTCCCAGCAGACACAGAACAGTAAACAGAATGCTATATAGTGTGGCTGAGCGAGCGGTGTACCACTATTCCCAGCAGACACAGAACAGTAAACAGAATGCTATATAGTGTGGCTGAGCGAGCGGTGTACCACTATTCCAAGCAGACACAGAACAGTGAACAGAATGCTATATAGTGTGGCTGAGCGAGCGGTGTACCACTATTCCCAGCAGACACAGAGTGGCAGTAAACAGAATGCTATATAGTGTGGCTGAGCGAGGTACACAGAGTGGCAGTAAACAGAATGCTATATAGTGTGGCTGAGCAAGCGGTGTACTACTATTCCCAGCAGACACAGAGTGGCAGTAAACAGAATGCTATATAGTGTGGCTGAGCGAGGTACACAGAGTGGCAGTAAACAGAATGCTATATAGTGTGGCTGAGCAAGCGGTGTACTACTGTTCCCAGCAGTGACACAATGACAGGGGGGACCCTGGCTAGCGTGGCTGGAGCGCGAACTACCCTGCCTGCCTACCCAAAGCTAAACCCACAGACAAATGGCGGAGATATGACGTGGTTCGGGTATTTATTTACCCGAACCACGTGACAGTTCGGCCAATCAGAGCGCGTTCGGGTCCGAACCACGTGACCCGTTCGGCCAATCACAGCGCTAGCCGAACGTTCGGGGAACGTTCGGCCATGCGCTCTTAGTTCGGCCATATGGCCGAACGGTTTGGCCGAGCACCGTCAGGTGTTCGGCCGAACTCGAACATCACCCGAACAGGGTGATGTTCTGCAGAACCCGAACAGTGGCGAACACTGTTCGCCCAACACTAGCCAGGAGCAGGAGAAGGGGGAAGGAAGGCCCCATCACAGCGGAGGTCCGGGCGGCGAACTTAGGGGCCCAGGCAGCGGCGGCGGTTTGCGGGGATCAGGATGGCCGGGCGGAGGGTGCGGGAGAAGGCACAGCCGAGGAGACTTGCTCGCTCGGGCAGGAGCAAGCGGCAGGTCCACGCCCCCTCCCTCCTCCTCCCCGGGGTCCGGAGCTCCCGCAAGATGGCCGCCACCCGGGGCTACGGGAAAATGGCCGCCGGGCTAGATCCTCTAGCCCACGGCAAAATGGCCGCCGCCAGGTCAGGGCGAGCAAGAGCCCCCGGCGGCGCGGCCAGCGCGGCGGCGATCGGAGCGGTGCGACCAGTGGGGGCCCGGCATTAACCCCCGCAGCGCAGCGCACATAAACCCCATCCCCAACCAGCCACCAATCGGCCACCCCCACCCATAGGCCAAACAGACATGGCCACCGAGGGGGACCCAGCCCAGCCCTGAGCCTCCAGGCACCGGGTCAAGTGAAGGGCTTGCCACAGAGCCCCAGCATGGGACCGTGGGCTTGTGGGGGGAGGCAGGAACCACAGACAGAGGGGGCCCCAGGAGGACAGAGGGTCACAGGGCAGCGCAGGGGGGGGGGGCCGCAAGTCTGGGGGGAAGAGAGCAGCGGGCAAGGGGGCCACAAGAAGCCAGGGTGGGGGTCAGAGGCCCAGCAGGTGGGAAGGGGGCAGAGGGCGGCAGCAACCACCGGAGCACGCCACGGAGGTGAGTTCGGCGGAGGAGGGGGGGGAGAGCGAAGGGGACCAGGAGGAGGACCAGGGCCAATACGGGGGCCAGCAGGAGGGCGGATGGGGATATCAGGAAGGCGCGGGGGAAGAGAGGGGGGACCAGGCGCAAGGCTGGGGCAGCAGCAGCGGCGAAGGACGGCAGCAGCAGGGCGCGCGGCAGCGGTATAACTGGGCGGAAGGGGTCGCCTCTTTGTTATTGCCTCCGCAGGTCGCCCATCACGGCTCCGGGGAGCAGATAGCTCAGGGGCCACATGGACGGGATGGACCGGTGACACTCCACGAGGCGGAAAACCAAGCAGGTGAGACTAACAAAACGACTGCCAATGAAATGTATGCTTCTACAACTGCTAATGGGATTGCTCAGGAGGGGGACCAGCGGTCTTTACTGCTGGAAATTCTGAAGGCCATTAGGGCAAATAATACAACTCAACAGGTGGGGGCCTGGGGAGGGGGTGAGGAAACAAGGCCCGCGAACCAGGCGGAGGTGCGCGGCTCGGTTCCAGAGGTTGGGAACGATCAACTGCAGGTCGCCGCAGCCCCGGAGGTAGCAACGACCGAGAAGCCCGAACGGGCTCCCCGTCTAGCCGATTCGGCTAAGAGCAGCACCTACATCTGTTTCGCGGGCCCCTTAGGTTTCCACGTGTCAGAGGAAACAAAGAAAAAAATTTGGAAGGGTCAGTACATTGACATATTCACAGTGCTCCCCCTGGATAACTTTAACATAGACAAATGGGAAAGGGGCAAGGAACACCGCAAAGAGGAGGACGACATAAGGAGAATGTATAGACTAATACCCAGGACATTCCCCAACTGGTCCAGGGCGTTCCACATATTCGCCAGCATAGTGGGGGAGAAGACCCCAGAACAATGCGCAGCAATGTTCTGCTACCTAGACGGCATCAGGGAAGCATACCACAAATACGGGGGGAAGGCCTGGCTGCTATACGATGAGCAGTTTCGCCAAAGGATGGCAGTCAGGTCATCTTTGACGTGGGAGCACAGGGACATCATGCTATGGATGTCACTGAGTAGCCCCGCCAAACCAGAATACGGGGGCGGGTACAAAAGGGGGACAGAGCACCCCTTTTCAAGCGGGTGCCGGCGGGGCGGATGCCTCGCTGGCCCAGCAAAGAAAGGGTTTATGCTGGAACTACAACAACGATACCTGCAAGCGGGGAACCACATGCAGGTATAAGCACGATTGCGCAGTCTGTGGGGCCAGTGGGCACCCAGGGGCAAAATGTTACAAAAGGAACAGAAATGCGCAGGGGGTCAAGGCAGAGCAAGGAGCTGGAAAAGGGAGTCACGCCAGTTAAAGTTGGGGCGATGGCCCCATGGCTAGACAGGTACCCCAATAGGGAACAGGCCGACCTGCTAGCATATGGTTTTCGGGAGGGGTTTAGAATACCATGCGAAACGGCCTACCCAAATGACAGGTGCAAAAATTTAAAATCCGCTTATCAATTCCCAGAGGTGGTGAAAAAAATTGGATAAGGAGCTAGCCATGGAAAGGATGGCAGGTCCTTATCACCACCCACCCATTCCCAATCTACACATATCACCCCTAGGCGTGGTCCCCAAGAAAGAGGCAGGTAAATACCGCCTTATCCACCACCTATCGCACCCACGGGGCACGTCAGTAAACGACGGGATCGACCCAGACTTAGCGGCGGTACACTACGCATCCTTTGACAGGGCAATAGCCCTGGTGAGAGGAAAAGGCCAAGGGGCACTAATGGGCAAGGTAGATATAGAATCGGCTTTTCGCCTACTGCCGGTGCACAAGGATAGCCTGCACCTGTTGGGATGCAAGTTTGAGGGAAGATATTATGTCGACCGATGCTTGCCCATGGGTTGCTCAATATCATGCGCATATTTCGAAGCCTTTAGCACATTCCTAGAATGGGTAGTGAAGAACGAAAGCGGCTCCAAAGGCATAGTTCATTACTTGGACGACTTCCTTTGCGTGGGCCCGGCCGGGTCGGGCGAATGCGGGCAGCTGATGCGCACGCTGGTAGACACATTTGACCTATTTGGGGTACCATTAGCAGCTGAAAAAACTGAGGGACCAACGAGGCAGATCAAGTTTCTGGGGATAGAGATAGACTCGGAGGCGATGGAATTTAGACTACCTGAGGACAAGGTCTGTGACCTCAGGCTTGAAGTGGGAAAATCCCTGGCAGACAGGAAAAGGACACTGCGCGAAATACAGTCACTACTGGGTAAACTGAACTTTGCATGCAGGGTCATGCCAATGGGCAGGATCTTCTGCAGGCGCCTAGCCTTTCTGACGAAAGGAATACAGCAGCCCCACCACTTCATCAGGCTAAACCGGGAGACAAAAGATGACTTAAGGGTCTGGGAATCGTTCCTGGCAGATTATAATGGGAGAACGCTGTGGCGCACGAACGAGGAGCTGCAGCTCTTCACCGACGCTGCGGGGTCCACAGGCTTTGGAGCCTATTTCAAAGGACGGTGGGTGAGCGGCAGGTGGCCACACCCATGGCTCCGATCACCACTGGGGAAGAACCTGGCCTTTCTAGAATTCTTCCCGCTGGTAGTAGCACTGTTGGTCTGGGGCCACGAGCTAGCCAACAGAGCAGTCCGATTTCGCACGGACAACATGGCAGTAGTCGCAGCGGTAAATAGTCTGACTTCATCATCACCCCCAGTTGTGAGTCTCATCAGGCAGTTCGTACTAAAGTGTCTGCAGCATAACATTAGCTTTAGGGCAGTACACATCCCCGGTAAGGAGAACGGGATAGCTGACGCACTGTCTCGTTTTCAGCTGGACCGTTTTCGGAAGTTGGCCCCAGAGGCGGACGAGAGGCCCACACAGATACCACCAGGCCTATGGGACACAGTCACGACAGACTGGCGAGTTGGGTGAGACAGTCCATCTCACCAACCACTTGGAGGGCTTACAGCAGAGTATGGAATAGGTGGGCGGACTTAGAAATCAGGCACCCAACGGGGAACCCCGAAGAAAAAAGGAGCCTTATGCTCCATTTCCTCGGCAACATATGTGCCACGGCTACGTCACCCTCCGCAGTGGACAAGGCCATGGCGGCACTGGCGTTCCTATTTAAGTTAAGGGGGGAGGAAGATTTAACCAAGGTCTTCATGATTCGCCAGGTGGTCAAGGGTTTTAGACGTAGGGGTAAGGAGGAGTTGGGAGGTGATTGCCGAAGGCCCATCACGCTGGCATTGCTGATCGAACTACTGAACGCACTGGAGGTACATTGCCGCAGTGCACACGAAATTCGGCTGTTCCAGCTGGCTTTTGCGTTAGCTTTCCATGGTGCTTTAAGGGTGGGGGAGCTGGTAGGCCCCAATAGAAATAGCGGGGGGGGGGATACAGCGAAAGGATATCTCGATAGCCCAAGGCAGCTTATGGGTGCACATTCCCAGGTCAAAAACGGACCAGAGGGCCAAAGGAGTAACCCTTAGGCTCAGGGAGATGGCCGGGAGCAGGGCTTGCCCGGTACAACTGTACACAAGTTTTATGCAGGGGCAGTCTGACCGAACCGGTCCGTCCTGCGGCACGAAGACGGAACTACGCTGTCCAGATTTCAGTTCGTAGCCCTGCTAAAACGCACACTCACAGGGATCGGGTGTGTCACAGCCGAATACGGGTCACACTCATTTCGCATTGGGGCAGCTACCGAGGCAACCAGATGGGGCCTCGGCGCCGAAATGATTAAAAAGATCGGCAGATGGGAATCGCACCGTTTCAGGTCTTACATTCGCCCGCACCTGGCGGAGCGATAAGTGTAGGGCGCGAAGAAGTATCAAAAAAAAAAAAAAAAGTTTGTACTGTAGCATGTTATAATGACTATCATCCCTCACAGGCTGACGAAAATGTATAGTGTGGATAATGGGGCATTCATACATAGTGCGGGCCGAGCGACGAGCTGCAAAGCGAGACAGAGATCGACACCTCGGGCAGGTAAGCGACAACGTGGAGGTTCAATGGCTGGGCCAGGGAGGACTGACAGTCGAGAGGCTGGCCCAAAAATTTTTTAAGTTAGTGAAAGCAAGGCGGTCCCCCGACGTGCTAATGGTCCATATTGGGGGTAACGACGTCGGGCATATGCAGCAGCATCTACTGATGCAAGAACTAATATCACTATTCACGCGGATGTGGTCACTCTGCCCCCATATGACCGTAGTGTGGTCGGAAATCATCCCCAGGCTAACGTGGCGCCCGCGCAAGCCCGAGCAGGTCCTAAATCAGTCTCGGGCAAAAATCAATAGAGCCATTTCGAAATTTATGTTCAGGGCTGGGGGGTTAGCAGTACGTCACACGCTGCTCGAAAGGCCGGCGGGGCACCTGGAGAGGGACGGCGTGCACCTAAATGATCTGGGCAACACCATCTTCTTATATGGCCTGAGAGAGGCTCTCGAGGCAGAGCTCTGCGTATGGGCGGGCATTCGCCCTTGAGAGGGCAAGGACGAATGCTGTGGCGGGTCCTTGGCAATGCCGTATCTTTGGACATCGAGAAAGTATTCACCACTGAGCTGGCATAACCAATGAATGAGTCGAAAGAGGATCCCATAATGAAATATCATGATAATGGATAATGCATAATGGAGTGAGGAGTGGTGGTGTAATGTGATAATGTAAGCCGAAGGCTAGTGGCCAGCACGCAAGGGCATTGTCAAGGGACCTGCAGAGCGCTCAAGCGCCCCGCCATCGGTTAATGGAAATATGATTGTTGTTGTAATATGTGTTTTTGTCCCTCCCCCTTTATACTCATCTTTTTATTTCAATGTTTCGCTGTCACAGCTCAACTAATGTTTAATGTTAACACTGTAATAAAGCTGTGGCCTTATAACTCCAATTGGGTGTCATAGCTTATGTTACGGTAATTAAGAAGGTCGGCTCAAATAGGGCCCTACCCTGGTCAAGTAACCTGAGAGCTGGGCGAAGCTAGGGCGAGAAGGGGCGTGACCGGGTGGGCTCTGAGCTGGACTGTCCAGAGTCAATAGGGTCGCCAGGTGTGAAGTAAAGGTGGAGTGTCCTGGCCTGAGGCCAGGACACTATAAGACCGGGGGGCTGGCCATTCAGCCTCCTTTCTTGGATCGTGTGGATACAGCAAACTTCTCCCACCCACCCTCCCAGTGCCGCTTGCTCGTCGGTAGCAAGTGGCAGGATGGGTGTTGGGAACACCCCATAACAATGCAAACTTGTTGTATCCCTACAGACTTCGTCACAGCCGAGGGCGGGTCCTTGGCAATGCCGTATCTTTGGACATCGAGAAAGTATTCACCACTGAGCTGGCATAACCAATGAATGAGTCGAAAGAGGATCCCATAATGAAATATCATGATAATGGATAATGCATAATGGAGTGAGGAGTGGTGGTGTAATGTGATAATGTAAGCCGAAGGCTAGTGGCCAGCACGCAAGGGCATTGTCAAGGGACCTGCAGAGCGCTCAAGCGCCCCGCCATCGGTTAATGGAAATATGATTGTTGTTGTAATATGTGTTTTTGTCCCTCCCCCTTTATACTCATCTTTTTATTTCAATGTTTCGCTGTCACAGCTCAACTAATGTTTAATGTTAACACTGTAATAAAGCTGTGGCCTTATAACTCCAATTGGGTGTCATAGCTTATGTTACGGTAATTAAGAAGGTCGGCTCAAATAGGGCCCTACCCTGGTCATGTCCCAGCACTGAGCTGAGCCTGAAATAGCTGTGAGCTCTTCTCTCTATTGTAGTTCACACAACTCCCTATCTCCACTCTTTCCTGTCTGGAGAATTCTCACACTATTCATCCCTCTTTTTGTATTTTCTTTTACTTTACAACAATGTATTGTTTGCACTTTCAGGTTATGCAGTTTATTGTATTCCTGGTGTATGATTATAGCATTTGCACTTTTTATTGATGATTATTTTGTGCAGTTTATTGTCACTGAATTGCAGTAAGTCCTATCCATTTAACACATCTATTTGTGTGGATTACCTACCTGCATTGCATTTATTTTTCTCTCCTCTGCTAATGATCATTAGCGATACAATTCTCCAGACGATCACCTAATCTCAATATCTTTTGGAGATGATCATTCGGTCCCACTAGCGGAATGAAAGCTTCTATGCAATTTGATCAGATTAATGGAATAGATTCATTTTCTGGATCAATTTCATTGGTCTGATCAAATTGGTTAGCATCATTACTTCTGTTAGTGATCTTGAATGATTGTTTCCGATCGATATTACGATCGAATCAGATAGTCGATCATCTGGAGAATTGTATCATTAATGGCCACCTTGACACTAACCTTCCCTCTTTACTCTGCCTAATACTAACATACTAACCTCTTTTGCCTATGTACATAAGACGTTTCAAAGTGTAAGCTCACTTATTAGATCACCCACCCTGCCTTACTTAGGCTTGTGTGAGCCCACCCTCCAGGTAATTGATATTAGCCCACCCTCCAGGTAATTGATATTAGCCCACCCACCTGGTAATTGATATTAGCCCACCCACCTGGTAATTGATATTAGCCCACCCTCCAGGTAATTGATATTAGCCCACCCTCCAGGTAATTGATATTAGCCCACCCTCCAGGTAATTGATATTAGCCCACCCACCCTCCAGGTAATTAATATTAGGCCACCCACCCTCCAGGTAATTGATATTAGCCCACCCTCCAGGTAATTGATATTAGCCCACCCACCCTCCAGGTAATTAATATTAGGCCACCCACCCTCCAGGTAATTGATATTAGCCCACCCTCCAGGTAATTGATATTAGCCCACCCACCGGGTTATTGATATTAGCCCACCCACCGGGTTATTGATATTAGCCCACCCTCCAGGTAATTGACATTAGGCCACCCACCCTCCAGGTAATTGATATTAGCCCACCCACCCTCCGGGTAATTGACATTAGCCCACCCACCGGGTTAATTGATATTAGCCCACCCACCGGGTTAATTGATATTAGCCCACCCACCGGGTTAATTGATATTAGCCCACCCACCGGGTTAATTGATATTATCCCACCCACCGGGTTATTGATATTAGCCCACCCCCCTGGTAATTGATATTAGCCCACCCTCCAGGTAATTGATATTAGCCCACCCTCCAGGTAATTGATATTAGCCCACCCTCCAGGTAATTGATATTAGCCCACCCTCCAGGTAATTGATATTAGCCCACCCTCCAGGTAATTGATATTAGCCCACCCACCTGGTAATTGATATTAGGCCACCCACCCTCCAGGTAATTGATATTAGGCCACCCACCCTCCAGGTAATTGATATTAGGCCACCCACCTGGTAATTGATATTAGGCCACCCACCCTCCAGGTAATTGATATTAGGCCACCCACCCTCCAGGTAATTGATATTAGCCCACCCTCCAGGTAATTGATATTAGCCCACCCTCCAGGTAATTGATATTAGCCCACCCTCCAGGTAATTGATATTAGCCCACCCTCCAGGTAATTGATATTAGCCCACCCACCTGGTAATTGATATTAGGCCACCCACCCTCCAGGTAATTGATATTAGCCCACCCTCCAGGTAATTGATATTAGCCCACCCACCTGGTAATTGATATTAGGCCACCCACCCTCCAGGTAATTGATATTAGGCCACCCACCCTCCAGGTAATTGATATTAGGCCACCCACCAGGTAATTGATTTTAGATTGACTGAGGCCTCCTTTCCACGAACTGTTGAGCTGTTTGCTCAGCAAGCAGTTACCAGGCAGAAGTAAGCAGTTATCATGCAGCAACAAGCAGTTACCAGGCAGCAGTAAGCAGTTGAGAAAGTTTGAGAGGCATTTCACTGCCTATCAGCAGTCCGTGGAAAGGAGGCCTTAGATTCTTAGATTTATTGACTTAGATTAATTGACATAGTCGTGTCACTGACTGTCCTCAGAGGAGCTCACAATCTAATCCATGTCATATGTATGGCAACTGGGACATTATATTAAAGGGGGACTCTATGCAAAGTTTTACTGGGTAGCAGTGTTTCTTAATTACAATGCTGCTAAGTTCATGTACATTTGGCCCTGTCAATGATACATCATGACCACGCCCACCTTCCGGTGCATGGTCATGTTCCTTTTTTCACCGCAGTAATGGGATGTGTGGGCCCCAGGTTGAAATTTCTCTGGTGGGCCCCCAGGGTCCCAGTCCGACCCTGGTAAGCAGTGGCTGCATGGTGTAATGGATAAGGGCGCTGCCTCTGACAAAGGAGACCAGAGTTCAAATCTCAGCTCTGTCTGTTCAGTAAGCCAGCACCTATTCAGTAGGAGACCTTAGGCAAGTCTTCCTAACACTGCTACTGCCTATAGAGCATGCCCTAGTGGCTGCAGCTCTGGTCCTTTGAGTCCGCCAGGAGAAAAGTGTGATATAAATGTTATTTGTCTTGTCTACTTTTTCTCTTGTATTGAGCATAAATAGTAAATTTTAGGCCAGCAATTTCAGGCCAGCTTCAGTTGGTATAGTGGTTAGTGTGCTTGTCCACCATACAGTGAGACCCAGGTTCAAATCCCAGCCAATGTGAGTTGGCTTTTATGCTACAAATCCTTAAAGGGAACCTAAACAGAGAAGGATATGGATTTTTCCTTTTAAAATAATACCAGTTGCCTGAATCGCCTGCTGATCCTGTGTCTCTAATACTTTTAGCCACAGCCCCTGAACAAGCATGCAGATCAGGTGCTCTGACTGAAGTCAGACTGGATTCGCTGCATGCTTGTTTCAGGGTGTCATTCAGCCACTATTGCAGTCACAAAGATCAGCTGGACTGCCAGGCAACTGGTATTGTTTACAGGAAACATCCATATCACTCTCAGTTAAGGTTCCCTTTAAAGGAGAACTGTAGTGAAAGGTATATGGAGGCTACCATATTGATTTCCTTTTAAGCAATACCAGTTACCTGGCTATCCTGCAGATCCTCTGCCTCCAATACTTTTAGCCCTAGACCCTGAACAAGCATGCAGCAGATCTGGTGTTTGACATTTTTGTAAGATCTGACAAGATTAGCTGCATGCTTGTTTCTGGTGTGATTCACACTACTGCAGCCAAATAGATCAGCAGGGCTGCCAGGCAACTGGTATAGCTTAAAAGGAAATCAATATGGCAGCCTCCATATACCTCTCACTACAGTTCTCCTTTAAGCAACCTAATGGTTCTATTGCATTGAGCATAAATGTTAAATTTTAGGCTAGCTTCACTTTCTTCTGTAGTGGTACAGTGCTTAGGGTGACGTGCCCACCACACAGTGAGATCTGGGTTCGATTCCCAGCTATGGTATGATGTATACTGGTTTTTAAAATAGTATAATTCCCTGGCAGAAGAGACCCTCCTCCCTCCGGTAGGAGGGAGGAGGGAATAGGTAGAAAGGTAGAAGGGTAGGAGGGAGGAGGGAGGGTGTGTATAGCAGCTGTCCCATAACGAATTAGTGTAGGTAGGCAAATGGTATAAAGGACCTTGCTTGGAGAAGGAAGGAAGGGAGGGTGGGTGGGTGGGTCCTCTAGCAGTGATGTGTATTTCACTCAATTAGGTGTGGCTCCAGGTATTAGAGCTTTTGAAACATGTTTTCTATCATTTTTCCAGTTGATAGAATTTTTTTAAACTTTAAGGTTCGCCTCCCCATTGAAGTCTATTGCGGTTTGCGAACTTTTTCGCGAACCGAACCTTTCACGGAAGTTCGCGAACCTAAAATCGGAGGTTCGGCCCATCTCTACTTATGACACAGAAATGAAATATATATTGTTTTTTTCAAGACAAACTAGGCTTTCATTGTATGCCATTTTTTCCCTCAAACTATTTTGTTTTCTATGAATTTTAATGGGAAAACAAAGAAAAAAATTTAAAAAACATGTATTTTTCAGTTTTACCAATTCCAGTTTAAAAATAAAAAGTGCTACTGTAGATAAAAAACACAAATTTTGTTTGGCTATTCTTACTGCTTATCACAAAACTTAGATTATGTTCCGGTCACAATTTATGGTGAAGATATTTGATTCTGAAATAATGCTACAGAGTGTGTTTTTCACTATGAAATGAGAAAATACAAGTATTTTTAATAGTAAAAATCAATCTCATTAGCTCAGGAAACTTATATTCCCATTCACCAATTAGTGCTGCATCAGATAGTGCCAGAAATGTGCACAGGAGCAAGCCCAATCCTGCACAGCACTGCTTCTGCTACAAGACGTATATCTACTGACCTGTGGCTTAGATGAAGTCCCAGAGGACGTATATCTACTGACCTGTGTACGAAGTGGTTAAAGAGAATCTGTACTCTAAAATTCTTACAATAAAAAGCATACCTTTCTATTCCTTATCTTCTCCTGGGCCCGTGTGTGCTGTTTCTGCCACTCCCTGCTGCGATCCTGGCTTGTAATTGTCAGTTTTAGGCAGTGTTTACAAACAAAAGACATGGCTGCTAAGCAGAGTGTGATAGGCTGAGAGGAGCTCAGTCTGTGACTCACACAGAGCCTGCAGGGGGCGTGGAGAGGGTGTGTATAGCTTCTATCCTATCACAAGGAGAGCAGCACATTCCTGCCTGAGTGCCTGAGCCCGAAAAAGCCGTCAGAGGAAAGAAGATTAGATTATATAACAGAGATAATACAGCCACTGTGCAACTAGGAAAGGCTGCAGTAAGACAGACCACATTAGAACAGGTATAGGAACTTATAGGAAAGAAGAAATAAGGCTGAACATGTTGTTACAGAATCTCTTTAAATACACTGTGTGACAATTAGATCCACCCATTGGAACAAGGAATCCCCCCCCCCCCCCCGCCTTAATTATAATATAATAACACAGGCAAAAAATGTCAAACAAAACCGAAATTACATGTTCCACATATATCTACATGAAATATAGATGTAATGTGTAATGCCCACTATAGGGTCTTATAGCAACTTTTGCTTATACACATGCAATAACCATAATCGTGGCAAAGAGGTGGACTGTCACTCACCCACATGTTTGAATTGATTGGGTGCTGATTTCCGCTGTGGGAGACTGCTTACTTGATTACAGTCAAGTTGCAGTACATTTGTACAAAATGTACTGCAACTGGTTTGGGTAGAGTTAAGAGATTTACCTTCCAATATTGCTTCTATTGCAACCCGAATATCACTCCTGTGATGCAGATTGTCATTTTTTGCCTAGGGGCTTGATCCACTAAGACAAATAGCATGCCTTATCAAAGATAGCACGCCTTATCAAAGTTAGCATGCCTTATTAAAGTTAACACGCCTTATCAGAGTAGCATAGTGAGCGCTACGAAGCCGCAGGGGCTCAGGGCAGAACGAGTGGAGCTCTCATCATTGCCAATTAGCAGGCATAAGTTCATAGCTCTCCCTATGCTACTCTGATAAGGCATGTTAACTTTTCATAAGGAGTGCTATCTCTGATAAGGCGTGTTATCTCTGATAAGGAGTGATAACTTGGATAAGGCGTGTTATCTCTGTTTGTCTCAGTGAATCAAGCCCATAGTTTTTGACACGTCATGGAAAAATAAAATACACTTTTGCTCATTGATAAGCTGGTGTGCAAACCAATCCTTTGGACTGTTTGGTTTTGCATTGAATGTTGCTTTGCCTCCTTGGTTCAGCACCCTGATACTTCCGGCAAGGTGTGCCGCTCCTAACCTTACTCTTTGTCTCACACAATTACTTCAGTAGAATACTAAATCTTTTGAACTTGAGATCTCTCAGTTTACTGGCGCATAATCAGAATCAATATATTTGGCCTTTGCACTTACAAGGAATTTGACTTGGCAGACAGTATATATGTTACAAGTCAAGGACAATAGGTAAGTCGTGTAAACTAAGATTTCTGATGAAAAGGAGTGGACGGTATGATGTAACAGTCGTCTGTGGGAGTTGGGATTATAAAAACATCAGAGACACTAGTCATTTTCACTCTCCCTGCATGATCACACTGACTTTCTTCCGCTTATCAAAGCAGTCACTGTATGTATAGTTACTTACTTCTACATTAAATATAGAAGTCTCCCTGCTCTCGTTTGTTTTTGTTTTTTTTTATCACATTTTTATCCTTGTGTTTTAGAAACGTTTAGTGATAACAATTCATTGCTTTTCGATGGAGACGGCTGAGGTGAGTGACTTTATTTACATTTTCATAACAATGATGACATACTACATATACTTCCCATTCTGAGTGTGAATCATAAACTACTACCCGTTCTGACTATATGTGCATGCATTCTCCCCTGCAGGGCCGGGTATAGGCTGGAGAGGCTCCAGCCTCAGGGCGCAGTGTAGGAGGGGGGCGCACAACTCACTCAGCTGTCATTCCCCTATTGTGTTTGAAGCAGAGAGAAATAAGAAAAGGGGATACATGGCAGTGACTGCAAGCCAGGGAACCAGAGATTAATGTGTTGGGGGCCCTGGGGCGCCTCTTAGTCTAATAGCAATCAGTGTGTGACGGCTGGGGTGGGAGGGATGGAGGGGCGCACTTTGGTGTCTCAGCCTTGGGTGCTGGAGGACCTGGTCCCGGCTCTGCTCTCATATACCTTGCATCCTCAGTTTCTGCACCAGACAACAATATCAAAAGCCTTTGCAAAGTATAAAGGTGGCCACTAACAGTCCAATTTCTAGCGAAAAATCTTTTGAGCGATCAGAAATTCTGATCGGATTGGTTGTAAATAATATCCATTGATGGGACCAATGGATTACAAACGATGATAAAAACAGTCGTCCGATTGGATTTTCGTCAAACCACAATTTGGATTTTCTTGTTGGTTGTGATAGATAGGAAGCAAAGATTGTTTTGTTGATGGTGTAGTGAACGATTTAACTTCCGATCAGAATATCTGATCGCTCGAACGATTTTTCGCTAGAAATTGGATCATTAGTGGCCACCTTTAATGTTACCATTAACTATCCAATTTCTAGCTAAAAATTGTTCAGTCGATCAGATAATTCTGATCGGAAGTGAAATATCGTAATACATCATTCACTACTCCATCAAAGAACCAGTAATGTCAGAAACACCTGATCTGCTGCCTGCTTGTTCAGGGTCTATGGCTAAAAGTATTAGAGGCAGGGGATCAGTGGCATAGCCAGGCAACTGGTATTGTAGAAAAGGAAATTAATATGGCAGCCTCCATATCCCTCTCGTCACAGGTGCCCTTTAGCTGTCTCAACCCCCCCAAAAAATGTATTTAGACTGTGGTAGGGACTGAGGCTCCCTATGCTAGATCTTTCATTTAGTCTGGCACTTTTTATTGGCCTGAAGAAGCGGGCTCAGACCTGCGAAATGCGTTGCCTGTGCTACTAGTAAAAACCTTTGTTAACACAAAGAGTTTTTCGTCATTGAGGTAAGCTACCTCAAAATCATTTTCTCATTGAAATTGTTTTTAGATGCTTTTATATTACACCAGGGCGCCTCTAATATCTGTATTGTGCAATCAAACCCCTATACCTCACCCGTTTGAGGGGTGGAGACAGAACACACGTGGCCTAGACCACGGTGGTTATCTGTCCTCTTTCTTTCACCAAGGAGAGCCAGGTCCCCAGTGACCACCCCAAGTGTAGTCGGGTATATTGTCTCCACCTGCTTCCTGTGGTCGGTTGCCCCCCTGCAACCCACCTTTCTCAGTAGTATTTCACTTTTACCATTGCCAATTGTTTTCACATACTACACCATTGGGTTCCCACTTTTGTCTCCTGTGCCTTTTTCTAGAGGGTGCCCCCACACCCACATCCCACAACAGCATGCAGTCAGAGTAGGAGGAGAAGTGAGAGGAGAGCGAGCAAAGAGGTCATCATTGGGGAAAAGCAACAGTGTACTCCCCTACTCAGGACCATTTCTATCCTTTTTGTCACCTCAGACAAGAAGTCCTGCGTCACATCCCCCTAGTGTTGGGCGAACAGTGTTCGCCACTGTTCGGGTTCTGCAGAACATCACCCTGTTCGGGTGATGTTCGAGTTCGGCCGAACACCTGACGGTGCTCGGCCAAACCGTTCGGCCACATGGCCGAACTAAGAGCGCATGGCCGAACGTTCCCCGAACGTTCGGCTAGCGCTGTGATTGGCCGAACGGGTCACGTGGTTCGGGCCCGAACGCGCTCTGATTGGCCGAACGGTCACGTGGTTCGGGTAAATAAATACCCGAACCACGTCATATCTCCGCCATTTGTCTGTGGGTTTAGCTTTGGGTAGGCAGGCAGGGTAGTTCGCTCTCCAGCCACGCTAGCCAGGGTCCCCCCCAGTCATTGTGTGTCGCTGCTGGGAACAGTAGTACACCGCTCGCTCAGCCACACTATATATAGCATTGTTTACTGCCACTGTGTACCTCGCTCAGCCACGCTATATATAGCATTGTGTTTTCTGACACTCTGTGTACACGGCTCAGCCTGACTATATAGCATTGTGTGTACTGCCACTGTGCACCTCGCTCAGCCACGCTATATATAGCATTGTGTTTACTGCCACTCTGTGTACACGGCTCAGCCAGACTATATAGCATTGTGTGTACTGCCACTGTGTACCTCGCTCAGCCACGCTATATATAGCATTGTGTTTACTGCCACTCTGTGTACACGGCTCAGCCAGACTATATAGCATTGTGTGTACTGCCACTGTGCACCTCGCTCAGCCACGCTATATATAGCATTGTGTTTACTGCCACTCTGTGTACACGGCTCAGCCAGACTATATAGCATTGTGTGTACTGCCACTCTGTGTACACGGCTCAGCCAGACTATATAGCATTGTGTGTACTGCCACTCTGTGTACACCGCTCAGCCAGACTATATAGCATTGTGTGTACTGCCACTCTGTGTACACGGCTCAGCCTGACTATATAGCATTGTGTGTACTGCCACTGTGCACCTCGCTCAGCCACGCTATATATAGCATTGTGTTTACTGCCACTCTGTGTACACCGCTCAGCCAGACTATATAGCATTGTGTGTACTGCCACTCTGTGTACACGGCTCAGCCAGACTATATAGCATTGTGTGTACTGCCACTCTGTGTACACCGCTCAGCCAGACTATATAGCATTGTGTGTACTGCCACTCTGTGTACACGGCTCAGCCTGACTATATAGCATTGTGTGTACTGCCACTGTGCACCTCGCTCAGCCACGCTATATATAGCATTGTGTTTACTGCCACTCTGTGTACACCGCTCAGCCAGACTATATACCATTGTTTACTGACACTCTGTGTACACCGCTCAGCCAGACTATATACCATTGTTTACTGACACTCTGTGTACACGGCTCAGCCTGACTATATAGCATTGTGTGTACTGCCACTGTGCACCTCGCTCAGCCACGCTATATATAGCATTGTGTTTTCTGACACTCTGTGTACACGGCTTAGCCTGACTATATAGCATTGTGTGTACTGCCACTGTGCACCTCGCTCAGCCACGCTATATATAGCATTGTGTTTACTGCCACTCTGTGTACACGGCTCAGCCTGACTATATAGCATTGTGTGTACTGCCACTCTGTGTACACCGCTCAGCCAGACTATATAGCATTGTGTGTACTGCCACTCTGTGTACACGGCTCAGCCAGACTATATAGCATTGTGTTTACTTCCACTCTGTGTCTGCTGGGCCTGGGAACAGTAGTACACCGCTCACCCGCCACTGTATAGTATTGTGCTCTGTGTCGCTGCTGGGAATAGTGGTACACCGCTCACCCGCCACTGTATAGCATTGTGCTCTGTGTCGCTGCTGGGAATAGTGGTACTGTATAGCATTTCTGTACTGCCACTGTACTGCTGCCAGTCAGCGTGTACTGTAAGGATAAGTGAAATGAGGAAGAAATCCGGTGAAAGAGGAAGGGGCAAGGGAAGAGGTGTTTCCCCTGACGGTTCACGTACAGGCCACAGGGGAGCACCCAAGAAAACCCACTCAATACCGCCCATGTTGTCCAGGACAACAACCCTCACAGATCCAAAAGAACAGGACCAGATAATTACTTGGATGACCTCTCAAGCGTCCAGCAGTGGGTTAAGCAGCACCAGCACATCACGCACGAGGTCCGAGTCCTCAGCCAGTTACAAGGAGCCAGTGGGCACAAAGCTGACACAACCGGCAGCGACACCACGCACACAACTGCCAGATAACCAGTCCGATGAATTACCTCAGGACACAATGGGGTATTCGCAGGAGCTATTCCCAGCCCAACAAACTTCCACCTTTCAAAGGTCAATGGAGGAACAGCCAGAAATGTTGTGCCCGGATTCACAACCATTAACTGTGAGAAATGCACCGCGCACTGAAATACAAGGCGAGTCCGAGGAGGACTCGGAAACCCAAATCCCAGAGCAAGTTGGGCAGGAGGGGTTGCAATTGCAGGAGGTCGGCCGACAAGATCTGGAAGACGACGTTGGAGTGAGCTGCGCAGAGGTTGTTCTGGGGAGCTCTACTCCACGGCGGCGGCCCCCCACAATGACATATGACGAGTTTGAGGAGATGGAAGAGGAGGGTATGGACAATGTGGACAGAGACCCAGATTTTGTTTGTGAACGAGAACATCGCCGTCGTAGCAGCAGCACAGATGAGTCTGTTGAAGAACCCACTGCTGCACGAGTTCGCCTTGTACCACAAGGTAGGCGGCGCGCAATTTCAGGCACCACAAGCGTGGAAGTTCAAGTGAGAGGCAAAAGAGGAGCAAACAGAAATCGCCAGCAAGGCAGGTGCTCCAAAGTCTGGGCTTTCTTTGAAGACTGCACTGAGGATGTTACCATGGCGATTTGCAAGGTGTGCAAGACCCGCCTGAGCAGGGGGAAAAGTATTAACAACCTCTCCACCACCAGCATGAGCCGCCACATGCTATCCAAACATCCCACTCTGTGGGCAAACTCGGCAGGACAGGGTACCAGCAACACTGCCTCCCTTGGGTTCACCAGACTCACCACCAGACCCGCCTCAGCAGCAGCGGTAGCCCAGCCATTGCGTGGTTCACAACATTCACAAACATCAGACGACGCTGACACTGTCACTTTCCGGAGTAGTGCTCTTGAGGTCTCCCAGTGTTCATCAAACACAACAACCAACAGCCCTTCCGTGTGCAGCGCTACGGTTCAGTTGTCTGTGTCGGAGATGTTTGAGCGCAAGAGGAAATTGCCAGCAAATGACCCCCGGGCCGTGGCAGTAACAGCCAGCATAGCCAAGCTTCTGGCCTGCGAAATGCTGCCATATCGAGTGGTGGAGACAAACAGCTTCAAGGGCATGATGTCAGTGGCCATCCCATGTTACGTGGTTCCCAGCCGCTACCACTTTGCGCGCTCTGCAGTGCCTGAGTTGCATGAGCACGTGGTCAGCAAAATAACCCGAAGCTTGAAGAATGCCGTTGCCTGCAAGGTTCACCTCACCACTGACACCTGGACAAGTGCATTCAGCCAGGGTCGATACATCTCCCTTACCGCGCACTGGGTGAACCTTGTGGAGCCTGGCAGCGATTCCTCACCTGCTACGGCGCGGGTGTTGCCCACGCCGCAAACAGCTGCACCGCCGTCCCTCCCACTGGATAACAACAGCAGCACCTACCTCTCTGACTCCTTCTCCTCCAACGCATCTCAAAGCTGTACCTCATCCGGAAACGTTAACCCAACAGCAGTAGGATCGTGGAAGCAGTGCAGCACAGCTGTTGGCATGCGTCAGCAAGCGTTGCTGAAGCTGATCTGCCTTGGGGATAAGCAGCACACAGGGGAGGAAATTTGGAAGGGAATAAAGGAACAGACGGATTTGTGGCTGGCACCGCTGGACCTGAAACCGGGCATGGTTGTGTGTGATAATGGGAGTAATCTCATTCGCGCTTTAAGGTTGGCTAAGCTGACACACATCCCTTGCCTGGCGCACGTGATGAACCTAGTAGTTCAGCGCTTCCTGAGGACATACCCAGGCGTGGCCGATCTTCTGTTGAAGGTGCGTCGAGTGGCAAAACATTGTAGAAATTCCAGTACTGCTTCGGGGGCACTCGCCAAGATGCAGGAGCGCTTCAATCTCCCCCACCATCGCTTGCTGTGTGATGTCCCTACGCGCTGGAATTCTACGCTGCACATGCTAGCACGCTTTTGCGAGCAGAAGAGTGCAGTGGTCCAGTACATGACGGCGCAGTACCGAGGCGCATCCGGACAGCTGCCAAGCTTCTGTGGATCCGATTGTGCCAACATGTTGGACCTCTGCCAAGTCCTCCAAAATTTTGAGCAATCCACGTTGCTTGTGAGCAGTGACAACTCTTCAGTCAGCATTACCATACCACTGCTGTGTTTACTGAAGAGGTCAATGTTGAAAATCAAGGAAACAGCTGTCATGATGCAACTGGGGGAATCTGAAGGAGAAAACGATCAGCGTGATGGTACCAACATCAGGCCATCCGCCTCAGGGAACGCTGGCCCCAGCAGCTATGACGAAGAAGAGGAGGAGGAACAGCTGGAGTTGGAGCAGGAATTTCCTGCCACCACTGACGAGGGCCAGAGCGGTGCACGTTGGACTTCCACAATTCAGCGCGAATGGTCAGCAGAAGCAGACCAGGAGGAAGGTGACGACTATGATGCATCACAACAACTATCACAATGCTCACAAGAGGATGATGAGGATTCTGGTAGGACTCTGGCACACATGGCTCAATTCATGCTAGACTGCATTGAACGCGACCCACGCATTGTGCGCATTCTGGACAACACCAATTACTGGGATTATACCCTTCTGGATCCACGGTACAAACACAATGTTCCAAAACTGCTTGAAGAAAGAGTCAGACAGGTCAAAATGGAAGAATACCAGCAGGCCCTTGTGGAGACTTTAGAGAGGAGATTTACATCCTCCCCATCCTCTAGCCAGTTGTACGCCGACAGACTGACTTCCGCAAACCCAGGACGACCAGGAGGGCAGCAAACAACGCAAGCCGCAGCTAGTGCCCAAAAGGGAATGGTATCGGCAGTGTCCTTGGAGTGGGAAAATTTTCTGACACCCATGCAGCAGCAGCCCACTGAACAGGAAGCGTGCAGATCCACCTCCAACACCGATCGCCTGGAGAAGATGGTCAAGGACTACATGTCAGATGACGTAGCTGTGTCGAACAATCCATCTGCACCCTTCAACTATTGGGTATCGAAGCTAGACACCTGGCACGAACTGGCAATGTACGCAATAGAGGTGCTGGCTTGCCCGGCAGCCAGCGTTATGTCGGAACGCTGTTTCAGTGCTGCCGGAGGCATCGTCACAGATCGGCGTATCCGCCTCTCCACAGAAAATGCAGACCGTCTGACTCAAATTAAAATGAATCAATCCTGGATTGGAAATGACTACGCAACACTCCAGGACCCCAACCAAGTAACATGACCAATGAACATCTGGGATGGTGTAGCGTTTCCGGTCCCTGTTTATTGAACCTCTCATCTGTATTACATTTATGACTGCATGGCGGCAAAAAGCATTGCTGCTATATCCGCACGCTTTTTGTCCTCATGCAAGGCCTGGGTTGTTGTGTCTCAAAAAGCATGGCCTTCTCCTCCTGCGCCTGCTCCTGTTTCATCACGTGTGCTGCTGCTGCTGCTGCTGGGTTAGCGTTGCCGGTCCCTCCCTGTTTATGGAACCTCTTATCTTTATTACATTTATGACTGCATGGCGGTACAAAGCATGCTATCCGCATGCTTCTTGTCCTCATGCAAGGCCTGGGTTGTTGTGTCTCACAAAGCGTGGCCTTCTCCTCCTGCGCCTCCTCCTGTTCCATCACGTCTGCTGCTGCTGGGTTAGCGTTGCCGCGTGGTCCCTGTTTATTGAACCACTTATCTTTATTACATTTATGACTGCATGGCGGTACAAAGCATGCTATCCGCACGCTTCTTGTCCTCATGCAAGGCCTGGGTTGTTGTGTCTCACAAAGCGTGGCCTTCTCCTCCTGCGCCTCCTCCTGTTCCATCACGTCTGCTGCTGCTGGGTTAGCGTTGCCGCGTGGTCCGTTTATTGAACCACTTATCTTTATTACATTTATGACTGCATGGCGGTACAAAGCATGCTATCCGCACGCTTCTTGTCCTCATGCAAGGCCTGGGTTGTTGTGTCTCACAAAGCGTGGCCTTCTCCTCCTGCGCCTCCTCCTGTTCCATCACGTCTGCTGCTGCTGGGTTAGCGTTGCCGCGTGGTCCCTGTTTATTGAACCACTTATCTTTATTACATTTATGACTGCATGGCGGTACAAAGCATGCTATCCGCACGCTTCTTGTCCTCATGCAAGGCCTGGGTTGTTGTGTCTCACAAAGCGTGGCCTTCTCCTCCTGCGCCTCCTCCTGTTCCATCATGTCTGCTGCTGCTGGGTTAGCGTTGCCGCGTGGTCCCTGTTTATTGAACCACTTATCTTTATTACATTTATGACTGCATGGCGGTACAAAGCATGCTATCCGCACGCTTCTTGTCCTCATGCAAGGCCTGGGTTGTTGTGTCTCACAAAGCGTGGCCTTCTCCTCCTGCGCCTCCTCCTGTTCCATCACGTGTGCTGCTGCTGGTGCTGGGTTAGCGTTACCGGTCCCTTTTCGTGGAACCTCTTCTCTGTATTACATTTATGACTGCATGGCGAAAAAAAGCATGTTACCTGTGCAAAGAAACATGACATTTTCCACATTTAAAAGACAGTTTTTCCTTTGAAACTTTAGAATCAATTTTCTCAAAAACTATAAGCTCTTTTTCAAATATTTTTTTTCCTCTTGTACCCACTCCCAAGGTGCACATACCCTGCTAATTTGGGGTATGTAGCATGTAAGGAAGCTTTACAAAGCACGAAAGTTCGGGTCCCCATTGACTTCCATTATGTTCGGAGTTCGGCGCGAACACCCGAACATCGCGGCGATGTTCGGCGAACGTTCTCGAACCCGAACATCTAGGTGTTCGCCCAACCCCCCTAAAAAAAAAAACCCACCAAAATCCACACACACACTAGAGAATATAATCCATGTGCCATATAAAGTGGATGCATAATACAGGGAGCCTCCGAGACACAAACCGATGCTGTTGCATTTCATTGCACACCCCCTTCCTGGACTCCCCCAGCCCAGTATGCAAATGCAGCAGAAGCTGTGCTCTCACTTCTCCACTGGAGTCCAGTGTTGTGCTTCCACTTGTTCCCAAGCAGGAAGCAGTAGACAGACAGTAGGGTTAGACAGGTACAGTGATGGACTACAGCGGGGAGCTGAGCGCACAGCTTCTGCTGCGCTATTCTCTGCATTTACACACTGAGCTGGGGGAGAGCAGGATGGGGACCGGGACAAATAGTGGCACAAGTAGACAGAAGGAGGCACAGGGGGACACACAAAGGGAGACAGAAGGGGGACAGAAGGAGGCACACACAGAGGGATGTGCAGGAGGGTAGAGGTCGCACAAGGTAACAGAAGGTGGCACATGGACACAGGAGGCACAGGGGGCCTGTTGGAGTTTAAGGGGGACAGAAGAAGGCACAGGGGGAGGCACAGAGGGACATGCAGGGGGCAGAGATGGCAAAGGGGGACTGAGGCACAAAAATGGGCAAAACCGCCTCTAGCCTCCTATAACAGAATTTTGAACCCTATATGCATGTCTGACCACAGCAATATTCTGTGAATGAAATGCAAACTATACCTTTTACCATCTGTATATGCATAAACAGTAAATTTGTCTTTTTCCTACAGAGTAAGGAGTACATTGTGAGTCGGTAAGTAACAGCCATTTCTATTTACTTAACATTAGATTGTACAACACACTCTAACACATGCGTTAAAATATTAAAGGGCAGTCAATATTACAAATGTGATCAGTCTTTGTAACGTAGCCCTGTGGTTTGCCATTTTATGTAATGTGACCATGTAGCTTCCTCACCAAAATAGTAATCTCTTGTCTGGTATAATATAATAACAATAAGAGTCTACTTGCCCTAAATTTAACATAGCTACTCCCACCCTTGTTGAATTATACAACCCCCCCCTGCCCTGGGCTGGATTTGTACTCTTTATCGCCCAAGGCCACTGTCACCAGCCGCCCCCCTTTAGTAAAGGTAGCAAGATGACCCCTCTCCCCTTCCCTCCAGTATAGGTAGCTAGATGTACCCCCTCCCTTCCCTTTAGTATAGGTAGCCTGATGACCCTCCCCAGTATTGGTAGCCAGATGACCCGTCCCCCTTTCCCTCCAATATAGGTAGCCAGATGACTCCTCCCCCTTTCCCTCCAATATAGGTAGCCAGATGACTCCCCCCTTTCCCTCCAATATAGGTAGCCAGATGACTCCCTTAATCCCTCCTTTTCCCACCCACTTTCAGTATAGGTAGCCAGCTCGCCTTCACAATGCAGCAGCCATCAGTGTCACTAATTTCTCCACTCATCTCCAGTGCAGAAGCCCCTCTTCATTCTGTCTTCAATGCTGCCCAAGTCCATAGCCAAAGGTACTATGCAAATGTGCACAGAGAGCAAGGTTGCTGCTGCACAGGTGACTAGCAGCAGAGTACCGCTGTCAAGCGCTAGCCTGATCTCCCTGCATTGCAGCATTTGCAAGCTTACAAATGCTGCACCAGTTTAGCCTGCTGCTTTGGTGTCCTTGCTCCTGTTTTGTCCTAGGCCATGTCCTAAGAGGCCTTGGCCTAAATCCGGCCCTGCCTCCGCCCCAAGGTTCTCATACACTATCCTAGTGTATGTGGCTAACTGATTCTCATCACATTAGTAATATTATTTTGCATTTATATAGCACTGCCATCTTCCGCAGCGCATTACCAAGTACATAGTCATGTCACTGACTGTCCTCAGAGGAGCTCACAATATAATCCTTACCACTGTCACAGTCTACTGTCTCTACCATAATTGACAGCCAACATTTTTGAAGGTGGGGGCAGGGGTGGGTTAGGGGAAGTGGAAGGCAGTTAGCATAGAAATATATTAAAATAGGGGAGGAGACTAGGGAGCACATAGGAAACCCATACAAACGCAGGGAGAACATATACTGGAAATGTTTTACCACACAAGAACATACAACAAGCCTTCCAAAGTGGTGGAAACATAAATGTTAATCCTTTTGATTCCCATGAGTTGGCTATTATTGGTTTAGTGGCCATAAAGATGTGAGCTGAGATTTATGATCTTTGACTCACGTAATTATAAATAAATAAATGAATAAATAACTGCAATCAAAGTTTTAAAAAAAACACAAAAAAAACATAACTTAATGTCTTATGTACTTTAACATCTTTCAGCTGTTTTTTTTTTCTTACATCTGTTTTTCCTTTCCTAACAGGTCAGAAGGGGAAGAATTATCTATCAAGGCGAGGCATAAGAAAGTAACAGCGGCTCTTATAAAACAAGGCTACAATGTAGAAGAGGTAACCAAACTTCCATCACTAGCTTACTGTCCATGGAGAGCATGTGTGTGTGTTTGTGTGTGAAAAAAGATCTTATACTCACCTGGGGCTTCCTACAGCCCCATGAGTGGTGATGTATCCCTTGCCCCACCCCCGAGTGCCTCCATTCTCTGCCTATCGGTGCCGGTAATCTGGCTCAGTCGTGCCAGTCAGCAAGGAGGGCCACCCATGCGCATAAGAGCTGAATGGTGCGGCTGAGCCAGATTACCGACACTGATACGAGGAGAACGGCGGCACTCGGGAGCATGGCGAGGGGCACATTGCTGCTCATGGGACTGGCGCAGGTGAGTATTACATTTTTTTATTGCGACCTTTCTGGTATACTTTAGCCAGTTCAGGACTATAGGCTTACACTTACACTTAATAGTTACCAGGCTATGTTTTACAATTTAGTGCTCTGCAGCTTTAACCACCCTGGCGTTCTATTAGAACGGCCAGGGCGGCGGCGCAGCACATTTTTTAATTTATTTTTTTTTAATCATGTAGCTAGCCTAGCGCTAGCTACATGATAGCCGCTGTGCAGCAGCATCCCCCCACCCCTTCCGATCGCCTCCGCCGATCAGAGCAAACAGGTAATCCCGTTCAGAATCGGGATGACGTCATCGACATCATCCATGTCATGGTGTCGGAGGGAGTCCCGATCCACCCCTTAGCGCAGTCTGGCGCTGATAGGCCAGGCTGCGCAAAGGGGTCTCGTGGGGGCCCTATTACGCGGTGGGTAGCAGCGCATTGGAGGCGAGTGGCGGCAATCGGTATAAACACGCAGCTAGCACTTTAGTTTAAGAAAAACAATTATGAAAATCGGCATACCAGGGCCAGAGCAATCCAGCGTGGCAGTCATGGACGTCCATACCGCTAAGCTGGTTATAGCTTGCTGCAGAGCCACACAACTTAGCACGCAAGTGAATCCCGCCCCCTTTTCTTTCTGTTGGTTGGCTCTGATCCATGGTGTAATGTTTATTTATTTTTTGATTTATCTATTGTATTATTATTTTTTTGTATTTTTTTAAATACATTTCTCTATTTTTTTTAACTCCTCTCCCTCCCTTCCCCCGACAGCCAATCAGGGTGATCCCCTCTCATAGGCCCCTCTCATAGGCATCAGCCTATGAGAGGGGAGAGCGATCTGAGCCTCTCTACGGGACAGTCAAGTGACCCCAGTACAGCACTACAATAGATTGCAACGCTGTACAATGTAAATAGCAGCCGCCGGTAGACTGATGTCTGCTAGATCGCTGACGGTAGACTGATGATGGAGCGGAGCTCCGTCACTCAAGCGGGGATGCACGTGCATTGATCCCCTGTAAGACCTTGCCCCAGGACTTGATGCCTTTTGGCGTTAGGCAATCCTGGGGCTGCCACCTTCCCGACGCCTTTCGGCATTAGGTGGTTGGGAAGGGGTTAATGACGAATTTGTAGGAAGACAAAAGGGAAAATCAAGAGCTTGTGATAGTGTAGTATGTTAGGATTATGTAACGGAGTATTTTGTATGAAATTATACTCATAAATGAGGGTTGCCAGTAAGGCAACCACTGATTAGGCAGGTGGGGAGGGTAGAGCTGACCCCACTCAGGTTAAGAAGTCGCTCTCTGTAGATCAGAAGAAAAAGGGGGGACTACACCCTTCCAACCAAGGGTGGATGAAACGTGCAGATAATTGTAGAAAAGAGGCACCAAAACAGGATAATATACACTCAAATCAGTTTCAAATGAAGGTAGATTAAAAAAAAAAAAACGTAAAAACTTTATTAGATACTCCACAGTGCAATGCATTTTGCAGGCATGAGCCGCTTCATCAGGCAAAATAAGGAGTACCTTGCTGGTACAAGCTCAGATCAAACCAAGCGCATACTGTATATATATATATATATATATATATATATATACAATATTAAAACTGCAAAAAAGACTTGTGCAGCCGCCATTTATATTTATGACAATGTTATAATTAAACTGGGATTTACTGATATCCGCCTTTCATTATGACAAGTTTTGAAAATATCACCTAGGACTAGGAGAAAACTCAGGAGAAAAAGTGAATTGCATATGCGCCCTTGTCCCATATGCAATTCACCTTTTAACCTAAGTTTTCTGCTAGGAAATAATTTTTAACCTTTAAGTTAAAATAACTTTTCAGCACTTTACAATTGAAAACATTCCAAAAGTTGGTGGGAATGTACTGTCAAAATTATTCAGTGTATCTTCTTGCTTCCTGGTGGCTTAAAAAGCATTTTATTGACAAGGTGTAAAAATATCAACTTAGAAAAAACTAAGGATTACTGCCTTTTTACATACATTTTTTGATGCATTTTTTTATTACATAAATATGATACTGTATTTTACGCCACACCCAAAAATGTAGAAATGCAAAATGTAGCAAAAACATGGTTTTCTGCACTACCTAGTGTGCTACTAGCCTTAATATTTCTGCTAAGCCTCTGCTAACTGTGGCAAGCATTGTCAGTGTTGAACATGTGACCTTTGTCAACTGAGTTACTTTTCATTATACTCCCTTCCTGTAGCACTTTGTCCCTCCTGTAATTGCCGTCTTGGGATCTGGTGGTGGACTCCGGGCCATGGTGGCATTTCTGGGCACCCTTTCCAAACTGGCTGAAAATAACTTTTTACACCTGGTTACCTATGTTGGCGGGACATCTGGCTCCACCTGGTACGTACATTCATCAGAACTTCTGAGCAGAGTGCTCATACAAAAAACTAGAGTTACATAGTTATTTGGATTGAAAAAAGACATGTCCATCGAGTTCAACCTGAAAATAAAGTACAACACCACCCTGCACCCCCACATATTCCTGTTGATCCAGAGGAAGGCAGGGTTAAAGTTACAAGGCAGGGTCCAGTTAGCCCCAAAAGGGAAAAAAAATCCTTCCCTACTCCAGATGGCAATAAGATAAAATCCATGGATCAACACGACTGAATGACTTAGTAATTATAGCCATGGATGTCTTTCAATGCAAGGAACGCATCTAAGTCCCCCCTTAAATGCAGATATAGGATTTGCCTCAAAGGAGTGATCCATGCTCCTAAAAAAAAAAGATCCATTTACCTGGCGCTTCCTCCAGCCCGTGGCAGCCGTCCTGTGCCCTCGCCGGAGCTCCGGGTGGCTCCCGGCCTTCTACGCTGGCGCAGCGAGGTCGGGTTCCGGGTCGGGTTCTTCTGCTCTCCATCATGCGGGTCACGTGGTCTCTCCGACGAGGTCGGGATGGTACTGCGCAGTGCTTGGATGTATCCTTTAACCACTTAACCACTGCAGGTGCTTATATCTCCATCCCTTTGCACAACCTTTAACCACCAGGGACAGAAATATACGCACCTCCCGCTACGCGCGCTCCCGCTCTCTCGTGCGCGCGCTCCCGCGCTCGTGCACGCCGCCACCCGCTCGCCCGGAGATCAATGAACTTTGATCTAAGCCCCTTAGCAATGATCGGCTGCTTCTATGAGAAGCAGCGCGATCATTGTGAAAAAAAAAGTTTCCCAGCCTCCCTGAACTTCCTGCAAGCGTAGTTCCTACGCTTGCAGGACGCATTCACAAAAAGTTGCTGTGGCCATCTTTTGGACAAATAGTAAAACTACACCCAAAACATTTTTCATATACATATACATAGTTTTACATTATAAATTAACTCATTACTTCCCACACTCCCCAAATTTTTTTTTGGGGGGTAATAATAAAAAAAAAATTACAAAAAAAACCCCAAAAACATAAATAGTTACCTTAGGGACTGAACTCTTTACATATTTATGTAAAGAGGGTATAACACTGTTATTTTATAAACTATGGGCTTGTAATTAGGGATGAACGCAAAACTGAAAAAAATTCACCTTTATTTCCAAATAAAATATTGGCGCCAAACATTGTGATAGGGACTTAATTTAAATGGTGTAATAACCGGGACAAATGGGCAAATACATTTTATGGGTTTTAATTACAGTAGCATGCATTATTTAAAAACTATAATGGCCGAAACCTGAAAAATAATGATTTTCTTCCCAAATTTTTACCTATTTTCCCATTAAAACACATTTAGAATAAAATAATTCTTGGCATAATGTCCCACCTAAAGAAAGCCTAATTGGTGGCGAAAAAAACAAGATATAGTTCATTTCATTACGATAAGTAATGATAAAGTTATAGACAAATGAATGGAAGGAGCGCTGAAAGGTGAAAATTGCTCTGGTGCTCCAGGGGAAAAACCCTCAGTGGTCAAGTGGTTAACTACTTCCTGTGGCCATACAGTCCACATTTTAATCACTCTTATGGTAAAGATTAGAACCCTTTCCTAATTAAATGGCTAAAACTTTTTTCCTCCATGCACAGATTACGTCCCCTAGTCCTTTGCAAAAAACCTAGGGGCAAATCGCTCATCTGCCAAGCTTTTATATTGCCCTCTGATGTATTTATACATGTTAATTAGATCTCCTCTAAGGCATTCTTTCTCCAGACTAAATAAACCCAGTTTATCTAACCTCTGCTCAGGGCCGAATTTACCATAAGGCACTATAGGCACGTGCCTACAGGCGCCTGATGATAGAATGTCGGCTCACTCCCCTCCCCGAGCGCCTCTCTCTTTCCCTATGCAGAGTCCTGATGAGAGTGTAAATGAGAGGTTACTCACCCTGCTCTCTGCATTCCTCTAACGAGATCTCCCTTCAGTCAGGGGGCACCTCTAGCTACTTAATACTGAGGTTCCTCTACCTACCTTATACTTGGTGGCACCTCTAGCTACTTAATGTTAGGTAGCCAGAGGTACCCTCAGTATTAAGGGACTCCTGTAGCTATGACAGGTAAGGGATAAGTGACAACAAGCACATTTGGGGTGCAGTTAGCAGAGGTTTGTAGGTTCATGGTGGGTGAACTCTAAAGTGCCAGGACATCTGTGCCTGAGGTAAATCCAGGCCTGCCTCTCCTGGTAAGTGAGACCTTCCATCCCTCTAATTAATTTTGTTGCTCAACTCTGCACCTGCTCTAAAACTGCAATATCTTTCCTGTAATGCGGTGCCCAGAACTAAATTCCATATTCCAGATGTGGCCTTATTAGAGAGATTAACAATCCTGAGTTTTTATTTCCCTTTTAATTCATTCCAAAATGTTATTTGCTTTAGCTGCAGCAGCTTGGCATTGAATCACTAGTGGTTTTTGGCATTGCATGCCGCACTGTCAGTGTGTTCCTACGGTCCGTTTGCAATTCAGCCATTTTTTGCATTTTCATTTTTGTGTTTGCTTTGTTGAAGTTGAAAGTAGTGTCTGCTATGCAAATTGCAGCTACAAATAGCAGGCTAAGGTTCATGCACCAGACGGGAGGGCTCTGTGTAGGGAGAGGTTAGGTCATAGTAAAATATTGGTAAATATTTCTGATATTTTACTGTAAGAATGTAGTAGAATATTGGAACATTTACTGATATTCTGCTACTGCTATCCTTTGCCATTTTAAACAGGCATCTTTTTCAAATGTACTCCACTTTATCCCCACATACAAAAAGTCAAGATTGGTGACAAGGCATTGTCGGCAATCATATCAAGGCCTCCTCTTCCATCAGCATGGCTCGTGCATGAGCGGCTCCATGCTACTGCACATACGTGGCTATGCTCACATGGCTACTGCACGGCAGTGCTTGTAACATGAGAGTAGCGCGGTTGGAGGCTACACCGAGTATGGGGGGACAGCAGAGCATTGAGGGAAGCTTCGATAGAATCCTGAGGATCCTGTCTTTAGGTAAGTATCTCTTTTTGAACCTGAGCTTCGGCTCGGGTTCCCTTTAACTCTAGTTGTGTCTCTGGGACAGGAAGGTATATGAAATCTCCCAGGTGAGGACAAATGATAACCTGTCAAACTAACTTTTTCCTCCTCGGTACAACTCTTCCAGGTGCATGTCATCTTTGTATAATAATGAAAAAAACTGGACAGAAGCTGAATTTCTCAAAGAGAAGGAGAAACAGATATTGAAATCTAAATGTTCAAAGCAAAAAGCATGGGAGAAGATAAAAGCCGCGTATTTAAAAGAGCAATACTCGCTGACTGATTTTTGGGCTTATGCAGCTGTTTACTTTATGACTGGAGAAGTAAGTGTAAATCCACTTTTCTGTCTTGGAGTCTACTGTTTGGCTTCTAAGCCATTGATGTTTTTCTGTATAAGAATATTTTGTGTTTTTTTTTTGTCTTTTTCTTTCACTTTTTCAAGCATCCTCTGTCCTAAGAAAGGTTGGCTTAACCACTTCCCATCCACACCAGAGCAGTTTTGACATTTTAGCTATGTCCTTATTTAATCAGAAATAACTTTATCCCTACTTATGACATCTAAATGAAATATGTATCGTTTTCAAGACAATCTAAACTTTCATTGTATGGCATTTTTTCCCTCTGACAATTTTGTTTTCTATGCATTTTCATGGGAAAAAGAGGAAAAAAAAAATAGAAAAAACACATGATTTCTCAGTTTTACCAATTCCAGTTTAAATATAAAAAGCGCTACTGTAGATAAAAAACAAACATTTTATTTGGCTACTTCTACCATTTATCACAAAGCCTAGATTATGTTCCTGTCACAATCTATGGTGAGGATATTTGATTTTGAAATACAGTGAGTATTTTTCACTATGAACTGAGAAAAAAAAAGTATTTTAAATTGTAAAAATCAATCTTATTGGCTCAGAGAACATATATTCCTTTTCACCAATTAAAGCTGCAGCATATAGTGCAAGAAGTTTGCACAGGAGAAAACTTGTAAACAAATGAAGTCTCATAGGATGTAGATATACTGTAGTGGTTGATAAAGTGGTTAAAGTACACCCTGCACCAGAAAAACATTTGCAGTCAAAAACTTGATACATAGAAGTCAAAAATTAGTGAAGATCCCGAGTAAAAGCGAATAGCCAAGGATTATTATTTTTTTATGGCCACTTGTTAATTTCTCTGATACTAGTAACTGCTTCCGTATTAGAGTTATTGCTTTCAATTATATCCCAATAATGATACCATTTTTATAAATGATTCTTAATTTCGATCAGACAATTTCAATTGAATCATTAAAAAAGCCCCAGCAGTTGGTACCGATCGATTTAAAAAAAATTCTTTAAAACACTCGTGAAGTTAGAGGGATATGGAGGCTGACATCTTTGTTTCCTTTTAAACAATGCAAATTGCTTGGCTGTCCCCCTGATTTTCTGCCTCTAATACATTTAGCCATAGACTCTGAACAAGCAGGCCAAGAGATCAATAGGACTGAAAGGCAACTAGTATTGTTTAAAAGGAAATAAATATGGCAGCCCCGGTATCCCTCTCACTTCAGGTGTACTATATAGACAATTGTAAATTTCTTTTTTGTTGAACTGCCCAGTGGGTCTTTCAGATCGTATACGATTGTACCTGAAACAGAGCTGTACCATTGATGGGTAGAACCTATTGAAAGTGTTTTTTCTTGAAAGATATATTTTAACAAAGCATCATTGATTAATCTAAAATATTAACAAGAACATAAGTTTTCTTTTTACACTTTTTTTTTTCTTCAGACAATTTCTTTATCTTTACTCAGTTCAGCTCAAACAAAGATATACAGTAATCATTTGTTGCCTTTTTGAACTACTCATGTGAATGGTAAGGAAAAAAAGTGATTCTTTACCTCACAGAAATTCTCCTCACAGATTCCTTTATTTACAGAAACTTTATGTCACTTACTATGGTTGATTTTATTTTTTTTCCAATTGATTGTATATAACCGTTTTCTTTAGAAAATGGGAAAAACCCTTCATTGTTGGATACAACCAATCATTTCCAATTGATTGTCTCCAATTTGCAAAAAAAATTGAAATTAAGAATCATTTGTAAAAGTTGTATCGTTAATAGGCATCAGCATGGTTGTGGAGTCGGTACAAAAATCATCCAACTCCGACTCTGATTCCACTGACTTTGATTCCTCAACTCTGATCTTGTTGATTAAAAGTATCTAACATAAAAGGCATTTCATCACTGCTAAAGCTTAGGAATTTTAAAGCTTTATGAAGATGGCATTTGGTTTTGGGAACAAAAAGCTCCTGGCCAGGAAGCTGATACTCTACCCATTTCAGCTATCTCAACTTGTCATTGCCAACATGAATGTCCCAGCAATTTATCTGTATGAGTTTCACCGAAGCCCCATATTAGTCGGGTTCCAGCAGGGAGTCCTGTACCCTTGCAGAAAAAGGCCTTTGCCTATTCTATATCCGATATAGAAAAATGCCCAGGGAAGGGTGCAGGAGCCGCATTTGCGATTGGAAAGAAAGCTCTTCGCTCATGAGAGAACCCTCACATAGAGCAACATTGCATGAGCACTTTTAAAGCGATTTTTTTTAAATTAACAGCATTAAAAAAACAAACAAAATTGCTCATAGTGTGAACAAGTCCTTAAATAGAATTTAAAAAAAAGTTTTTGGTAAGAGTACTTGTTGTAGTGAAGACAGGAATACAGAACATCGATCAGGCCCCTGGCAATGTAACTGTGGATACAGGTAAGAGTGATGTGCAAGTACTCTGCAGGAGAATGAGGGGGTTTTCCTCTATTACACATCCTCCATGCACGATCTGAACCAGGTTTAGGGGTGTTGGACTACAGCTCTGCGGGGAGTTGCATATGTAGAGTATAGTACTGCTGTATAACTCCAAATTTACCAACATATCAAATTCATTGATTTTATGAGCAAAAACAATACATTTGGAAACAAAATTTGCATCAATATAGAATTATTTGCATTTAATTCACAATCCCTACTAGTGACAGCTACACATCAGGCTTTATTCTTACATCAGAGATGGTATTTATTATATATAAAAGATTCCTGTAAACACATCAGATATACAATCACAATCAGATATCTATATCTGATTTTAAAAATACAGTGACTGCTTTATTGCTGCAGCACAAATATATTTTTGAGTTGTTTTTTTGTGTGTGTTTTTTTTCATTTTTTGTGAACTAAGCAGTGCTATTACTGTATACAGGTGAAACTAGTATAATAAGAACATAGTGCAAAAGTCAATTTATTTCAGTAATTCAAATGAAAAGGTGAAACTAATATGGTATATGAAACAGACTCATTACATGCAAAGCAAGATATTTTAAGCCTTTATTTGTTATAAGTTTGATGATTACGGCTTACAGCTTTTGAAAATCCCAAACTCAAAATCTCAGATCATTAGAATACTGTGGAAATGTTTAATATTCTAGGCTCCAAGTGTCACTCTAATCCGCTAATTAATCCAAAACATCCGCAAAGGGTTCCTACCTCATATATTAGTTTCACCTTTTAAGTTGAATTACTGAAATAAATTAACTTTTTCACAATATTCACATTTTTCAAGTTTCACCTGTATATACAAGTTATTTATGATAAAGATTAGCTGAGAAATAGAACATTTTATCATATGTTCTCTTTTACTTACATGGCAAGGAAATTAACAGCACTACTTAAAAACAGATAAGTGCCTACCTGCAAGAGAGTGCAAGCCCCACTTGTGGGATAAAATACACACCTAGCATACATATAACCTGTCTACCACTGGAGGATGTTAGTTTCCTGTAATAGCTTGCATGCAACTTGTTAAGTACTCGTCCCTCCCACTGCGAAGAAGTCATCCTCGATGGGAGGGGACCTAAGACTAACTAAATCCTAAGCTATGCATATGCATAGCCTGGGTGCGCCACCAAGTAAAACTGAAAATTGAAAATTGTGCAAAAGGTGGATCAGCGCATCACCAGGCCGCCTCCAAATGGCCTCCAATCAGAGGTGCGCTGAGCCCCCCCAAAAACTGCAAACGCACCTTGAACCCAAACAGAAGCTCTGCATATACACCAAAAGCAAGGCTGCTAAGTGGGAGCAACTGACTAAAAATGAATTAAATTAGTAGATGGCAAGGAAATGAACAGCGCTACTTAAAAACAGATAAGTGCCTACCTGCAAGAGAGTGCAAGCCCCACTTATGGGATAAAATACACACCTAGCATACACATAACCTGTCTACCACTGAAGGATGTTGGTTTCCTGTAACAGCTTGCATGCAACTTGTTAAGTACTCGTCCCTCCCACTGCGGAGAAGTCATCCCCCTATGGGAGGGGACCTAACACTAACTAAATCCTAAGCTATGCATATGCATAGCCTGGGTGCGCCACCAAGTAAAAATGAAAATTGAAAATTGTGCAAAAGGTGGATTAGCGCATCACCAGGCCGCCTCCAAATGGCCTCCAATCAGAGGTGCGCTGAGCCCCCCCAGGAACTACAAACGCACCTTGAACCCAAACAGAAGCTCTGTATATATGTTACGGCCAGAACCCGAAGTTTGGCCACTTCTAGGTCTGGCCGGGCACTTCGGGTTCTGGCCGGCCAATGCGCGAAGTGGCCGCTGCGCTGCGGCCAATGTTAGAAATGGAATGATTCCTCTGAGGTTAATGTATCTTCTGGCCGCAGCGCAGCGGCCAAACGTATAACAACGTAGTGAATTTATTGCAATTCAGCCGGCGGCAATGTAACAATTCAAGCCGCCGGCTTTTTCTCTGCCTCTCTCTCCTCCCCCCCCCCCCGCCTCTCTCGCTCTCCTATGGGCCGCTGGCGGGGACACGCGTGTCCCCCCGGAGTCGTTCGTCGCGGCAGGGGGATCCTGCTGTTCTTGCAGAGCGGGTGCTGGCAGAAGCAATGTCTGCAGCCTCCCCGCTCTGCTGCCCTGGCGCCACGAACGACTCCCGGGGACACGCATGTCCCCGCCGGCTGCCCATAAGAGGAGAGAGAGAGGCAGAAAAAAAAAAGCCGGCGGCTTGAATTGTTACATTGCCGCCAGCTGAATTGCAATAAATTCACTAAGTTGTTATACGTTTGGCCGCTGCGCTGTGGCCAGAAGATACATTAACCTCAGAGGAATCATTCCATTTCTAACATTGGCCGCAGCGCAGCGGCCACTTCGCGCATTGGCCGGCCAGAACCCGAAGTGGCCGGCCAGAACTAGAAGGGGCCAAACTTCGGGTTCTGGCCGTAACATATACACCAAAAGCAAGGCTGCTAAGTGGGAGCAGCTGACCAAAAATGAATTAAATTAGTACATGGAAAGGAAATGAACAGCGCTACTTAAAAACAGATAAGTGCCTACCTGCAAGAGAGTGCAAGCCCCACTTGTGGGATAATTACAGTTTAAATTTTTTAGGAGTCAGTGCATGTTGTTCCCGTCTCCGACTCCAGACACCCACAATTGCTCTGACTCCTCTACTCCACAGCCCTGGGCCCAGGTGTAACTACAGGGGACTCCGAGCTGTAAGGGGGCTCCAATTACCACCACTTCACTCCCTCTGATAAGGGGGTTCATCCTTTAGATCAGGTGTCTCTGTGACTACACTTGTTATGGGTGTGAAGGTCATGATGGCCACGCTTGTTTTACGACCCTTGTGAGATGGGCCCCAAGGCTGTGAGGGTCACCAGGGGTTGGCATGGGATAGGATGTGAACATTGGGAGGCCTATCAAAATATTGCTGGGGAGCCCAATGATTTGTAGTTACACCCCTGATAGGCACCATTGAATGCTTCCCGGTCTATGCATAATGCTGACATTACCACTAGCAAGATGGCAGCATCCATGCATGTAGTAACAGTGAAGCCATACTGTAGTAAACAATCATGTTTGTTGCTTCAAACTGCAGATTATTTTGCATGTATTTGACATATGCCTTGAGCAAAGGTTTGACCAAAACAATTTTGGAACCTCAGCACTGTGTCAGTAAATACTTAAAGTAGGAGGATTAGCCATACTATGCCAGGGGAAAATACATATATAAGTAGATAAATACTTAATCTACTTACATAACACGTGTATTGTACTGTCCACGTTTTGATTTCAGTGAATATTATATAGTAAATGAAGAGAATTCTGTTCCTGGTGGGAACCATGTCTTTTGCTCACAGTTTGAGGCTAAATACTGATGTCATTTCTGCCCTTTACTTTTTTCTTTTCTCCTCCAATCGCTGAGTCACCTCAGCCTTGCTTGTAAACACAAGTGAGCAGAGGATCATGTTTCATTTAGGCAGCTAGGCAGGGAAATAAATGGAAGAGGAGGAATATATTATAGATAAAAAGAACCCCCAGCATGCAACTGTTTGGCACTGACTATTAAAGGGCCAGTGCTCCTTAAGTATGTGATAACTCCAAACCATAACAACAGAAAAAGTTTTGAATGCAGGATGAGCATCTTTATCACTTATTACACTCAGACCAGTTGCTGTTGAAATTTGATTTTTATGGTGACAATCCTGCTTTAATGAAGATGAAATCTGTCCCTGATCAGGAACTTCCAATCTATTGGATGTATTTCCTCACCTGATCCATATTAGTATTTTTGTTTCTCTTCTTTTCCAGATGCCTGAAGAGAGGTTATCTGATCACAAGAATAGGTGTGAGGGCGGGAACCTTCCGTATCCAGTCTACTCTGCTGTGGAAAAGAGCACAGGTTATTTGGACAATTGTTAAATATTGATACTCGTATCTGGAAAGACAGGGGAAAATGCCTCTAATAATTCAGTGCAAAAACAAACAAAATTAAAATTGAGGGTTTCTCGGCTTAGTATTCTTATGCATAAAACATAACTTTCAACAGAAATGCCAATAAATAGTCATACAAGTGATACAGCATAAAGAAGTCCTTAAAGAGAACCCGAGGTGGGAATTACTTTTACTATTGGGGCACAGAGGCTGGTTGTGCGCACTAAGACCAGCCTCTGTTGCCCCATCGTGTGTCTCCATGTCCCCCCTGCTCGCCGCTATACCCCCCGCATTGCTGGCGACACGCAGCGTGTCGCCAGCTCAATGTTTACCTTGCGCTGTCAGTCAGCGCTGCTCCCCTGCCTCCTCCGCAACGGCGCACCCGCCCGTGTCCCTTCCCTCCCGCTGATAGGAGGGA
The DNA here is from genome assembly GCF_040937935.1 of Hyperolius riggenbachi. Taxonomy (NCBI): domain Eukaryota; kingdom Metazoa; phylum Chordata; class Amphibia; order Anura; family Hyperoliidae; genus Hyperolius; species Hyperolius riggenbachi. The sequence goes on along the minus strand of NC_090649.1, from coordinate 80,771,658 downwards.
AGTGACGCGGCGGGTGGCGCCGATGCGGAGGAGGCGGGGGAGCAGCGCTGACTGACAGCGCAAGGTAAACATTGAGCTGGCGACACAGCCAGCAATGCGGGGGGTATAGCGGCGAGCAGGGGGGACATGGAGGCACACGATGGGGCAACAGAGGCTGGTCTTAGTGCGCACAACCAGCCTCTGTGCCCCAATAGTAAAAGTAATTCCCACCTCGGGTTCTCTTTAATACACATTGGCCATAATGTCACACGTTTCGCAACTTATGACTAGGTCGCTTCTTCAAAGACAACTTTTTGTCTGAGTTCATGGTTTTTGAATATAGGGAAGATTATAAAAGCATCTATCTGCAGCATGAAAAAACTGAGACATATATACATATATATATATATATATATATAATATCAATCAAATATTCGAAACCAGCAAGTATCAAGTATCACTTGTATGACTATTGGCATTACTATTAAAAGGTATGTTTTATATATAAGAATACTAGGCAGAGAAACCCTCAATTTGTATTTTTGTTTGTTTTTGTACTGAATTATTGGGACAAAGCCATTTATTAACATATAAGGGGCGCCACTGAATTCTTTCCATCTCTCTTTCCAACACAGGCTGCCCCTTCAAAACAAGTGTGGAGGGTGGGTGGGGGGTCAATGTGTCCACATGCCCCATACTCCATCACTCAAAGCCACAACGATTCCCAAAAAACAAGCTTAACCGCTAAACCTCAGTGATTTTAGGCATGTATGACTCATAAATGTAGACCTTCACTTACTAAGCAAATATTCTAGCCAGTAGCATAGCTAGGGTATTTGACACTCAGTGCTGATTATGTACAGACAACCTGCCGCTACAAACCAATCACATTTTCTTGAGAGGGGGTTCCTTGAGTGGGCGGTGCACTAAGCGCACCGCGGCAAATGGGCATTGCCATGACAGTAGGTGGGCGTAGCAAACTGTATTGTAACAGAATAACCCAAAAACTCGAGTTTCCTCCCAAAACACAGTTAGGCAAAGTGACCCTAAAGGTAACCAGACAACCCCCCCCCCCCCCCCACACACACACACACAAAAAAACCCCACACACAATAAGGGGGTGTCGCCCCCCCCAAAAAAAAACAAAAAAAAACAAAAAAAACACACACACATAAGAAAGCAGCATGATAAATGTGCAGAGACTGTGTGATACTATCATGCCATCTTTAATCACTTTTTCCACCCATACAATGTAGCTAAATCATCTGTGACTTCATCCAAGCCACGAGGACGTAGATATACGATTCTCTGCTTGCAGCACTGCTGTGCATGATCGGCATGGAGCACGCCCCGTCACATTCAGCTGCAGCACTAATTGGTGAAAGGGAACATGTCCCTTACAGCCAATTAGTGAACCCTTCCACGGATGAACGATCACTGCTTTAGCCAACTGCAGTGATCGTTCACCTCTCCCCTCCATGCCCACATCGCCTAACAAAAGCAGCTGCAAGAAGCCGGTCTCACCTCTCCTGGTTCCAGCGACCATCCTGCAGCCAGAGTCTCTGTTTTCTGCTGTTCACTCAGCCTGGTTCTGCCGAATATCCGGGACCCAGGTATTCGGCAGTGCGGTATGAGTACAGAGCTGTGCACAGAGGCTCTGGCTGCAGGATGGTCGCTGGAACCCGGAGAGGTGAGACAGGCTTCTTGCAGCTGCAGTTTTTTTAGGCGATCTGGGCATGGAGGGGGCTGCCTGGTTGGGGGGGGGGGGGCACATAATTTCATCAACTGGGGGGTTGTCTAATAGTGGGGGCACATCTGGTGATCCTGGAATGGAGAACCTAGTGCTGGGGGCACATCTAACTACAATCTGGCTATAATAAAGGGCACTAATTCTGGGGGCACATCTCTCTATCTATATCGGGGGGTGACAATTTCAGGGGACACATCTGCCTATACGGGGGGGGGGGGGTGTCTGATACTCAGGGACACTTTTGGCTATACTGAGGATTGCTGATACTGGGGACACACCTGGCTAGCTATACTTGGGGGACACAATACTGGTGGCGTGGTTTTTATCTACAGTAGCACTTTAATTTTAAACAGAGATTGGTAAAAACTGAGCAATAATGCATTTTTTCCTCTTTTACCCATTAAAAGGCGTAAAAAAACTAATTTTTTCCTGGGGCAAAATACCCCCCAATGAAAGTCTAGTTTGTCTTGAAAAAAAACGATATAAAGATCATTTAGGTGTCGTGAATAGGCATAATTCTGGCTGCACCAACTTGAAATTATTTGCATCTCATTGACCCACCCCTATTTGAAACCTCTGGTGTGATATTTTCATTGCAGATAACCTCACATTATCTAATCGTTCGCCTTATCCTTTACTGAGCAGGATAAACAATGTATTTCTGAAGGTACAATAACTGGAAATGATTCTCTTTTCAGGAACCTGGTGTGATTTCACCCCACATGTGTGTGGATTTCCAAAGTACAAGTCCTTTGTGGACACTGAGCTTCTGGGCAGTAAATTTGAAGGCGGGAGTTTATCTAAGAAGCAGCCTGAATGGGATTTGTGTTATCTTCGGGGTGAGTTAAATAAAATGTTGGATGAAGCATCTACAGCAAAGTCCCCAGTATCCGGCACCGGTGAGGATTGCCGGGTCCATCTAAAAATGGCGCAGGGAGAAAAATGGCGCACCGTTCTGCCGATAAATGTATCATAAAACGCTATTTACCGAAAATACATTAAAACGGTAAATAGCGTTTTATGCTACATTTATTTCAGCACGGTACGCCATTAAAGCATGCAGGGGGCTGCGGGTCGCTAGTATAGGCAGCGGGGGTTGGGGGAGAGAGGCAGCGGACACTGGAGGGCATAGGCAGCGGACGAAGATGTGTGCAATATGCATACATTACCTTGTCCCGGGCCGCCGATCGCTCCTTCCCTCCGCTCCTGCACTTTCTAGTTTGTTTGCTGTAGTCCAGCAGCCGGCCAATCACCATGCGGAGACTGAAACCGCATGGTGATTGGCCGGCTGCAGGACTACAGTAAACGAATGGAGGAAGTGAAGGAGCGGAGGGAAGGAGCGATTGGCGGCCCGGGACAAGGTAACGTATGCATATTGCACACATCTTCGTCCGCTGCCTATGCCCTCCAGTGTCCGCTGCCTCTCCCCCCGATCCCCTTTGTCCTCAGAAATTTTTAAGCTTTATAACGCTATTTAGCGTTATAAGTGTAAGGCACACTGCCTGCGCCATTTTTTAACACTTATAACGCTAAATAGCGTTATATAATGCAAGTCTATGGGGCGCCCTTCTTATTCCCCTGGCGCTGTGCGCCATTTTTAACTGTCCCGAGGATTTCCTGATGCCGGATACATGTGGTTGCCGGTTGTTTAAAGGATATCTGAGGCAAGCAATGAAATCTATCTTTACCTACCTGGGGCTTCTTTTAGCCCTTAGAAGTCATTTGTGTCCCTTGCCGCAGCTCATTTATTCTCTAGAGTCTCGCTGGCATCTTCCAAGGGTCGCTGACCCCCAATAGGTCAGCATCTTCAGTGCATGCACCTGCCTTGTGTGAGAGCACATTCACATCATCAGGAGCGTACTGAACTGCACAGAAGCAGTATGCTCCTGATGACGTGGGCGCTTTTGTTCGTCCACCCATGAGCAGAAGACAGCAAACCATCAAGGGTTGGTGATCCTTATGGTGCCCATACATGGTACAATAAAAACATTCAATTTTCCTGATTATTCAACCAAAATGATTGAATCAAATGAAAGTCAAAAATAATCTTTTTTTTCGGGTAAGAAAAATGAATGATTATCCCGTTTTTTCAACAAAAATCCGATCGGACATGTTGGAAAAATCTTTATATTCGATCTAACGGAATAATGGAATGATATTATGTAATTGAAAAAAATAAAAAATCGTACCATTTATGGGCACCTTTAGAGGCTGCCAGCAGGACCCCAGAAAAGACCGGAGCTGCGGCAAGGGACACAAATGACTTCAAAGAGGCTGGAAAAAGCCCTAGGTAAGTGAAGATAGATTTAATTGCTCGCCTTGCATATCCAGAGAAACTGTAACATCAAAAAGTTCCCCTGGGGGGCACTCACCTCGGGAGGGGCTTCCCACGCCGTCCTCTGTCCCACAGGGGTCTTGCTGCAGCCCTCCGAACAGCGGCCCGACAGAACCGACAGCCTGTTCAATATTTTGCTTTCCAAAGCTCCAGCAGGGGCGCTGTGGCGGCTTTCAGCTCCGAAGTAGACGGAAATACTCGATCTCAGTCGGGTCCGCTGTACTGCGCAGGCGCCGGAGACTTGTGCCTGCGCAGTAGAGCAGACCCGACGGCGAACGGGTATTTCTGCCTATTTCAGAGCCGAGACCCGCCACAGCGCCTGCGCAGGAGCCGGGAAGGTAAATATTTACATCGCTGCTGTTCGGAGGGCTGCAGCAAAACCCCCGAGGGATGGATGGCTATGGAAGCCTCATTGGGACCCTAAGGCTTCCCCCTCCCGAGGTGAGTACCCCCAGGGGAACTTTCTGATGTTACAGGTTTTCTTTAAAGGAATACGGTAGGGGGTGAGGTGAAAATGAGTAGAACTTACCCGGGGCTTCTAATGATCCCCCGCAGACTTCCTGTGCCCGCGCTGCCACTCACCGGTGCTCCGGCCCCGTCTCCGGTTCACTTCTGGAATTTCAGACTTTAAAGTCTGAAAACCACTGTGCCTGCGTTGCCGTGTCCTCGCTCCCACTGATGTCACCAGGAGCGTACTGCGCAGGCACAGACCATAGGATGTCTGCAGGGGACCATTAGAAGCCCTGGGTAAGTTATACTAATTTTCCCCCGACCCCCTACAGTATTCCTTTAAGCAACCGGATGAAAAAGCACAAACTTCCCCGTGCAGCATAAAATACTCACCAACTGTCCAGTGCCCTCTAATCTTCCTGTAGCTCCTAGTGACTTCCCACCATCCCGTTATCCACCTCAGGCATGCCAGTTCATTGACGTTTCCGGTTGCCAGAGTTCCGGATAACCGAGACTTTGTTGTAATCACTCTGTACGCAACATTTTCTGGACGCAAAAAAAAAAGCGTCATCCTCCCTTATAAGGAAAAACACTGTCAAAATTATTCTGAATATTTCTTTGTTTGCTGATGGCCTAAAAGGCATTTTATTTATAAGATGTGAAAATATCAAGGAGAAAAAGTGACTTGGATCAGGCCCTATGCCCTTTAATAGGTGTGATATCTCTCTGGCCCTTATTTTAGCTTTTCTTTTAGTAGATAAATATTCTTCTTTGTATTAAATAACGTTTTAGCATTAAAGGATACCAGAGCCCAACTGAATTCAATTAAAAAAAAAAACATATTGTGCTGGTGGGAGGGTGTGAGTGGTCACTTACCGCTACCTCTGTTTCCCCCTGCGTGCCGCTGTTTAATCAGTTCCCGGCCCCGTTCTGGCTCCCGTCCACTCCGACCAATATGGAAATACTCTGCCACGTAAGCGCAGTGTTCCCTTTCTGCTCCCCTGTGACCACACCCTTGTTACTTCCGCTAGCATCCTCGCTCTCGTCTTGCTGGCGTCCCAACGTGCGCGCTCCTCAGCCCTCTGCAGTTCAGAAGGCTAAAAAAAATACTTTTTAGCACGTAGCGAAAAAGTAGGTAAAAAAAAAAAGTAATAAACTTATTTTGCCTAATTTTCTCATTTCTTTCTCTTGTTTTAAACAAGGACTTTGGGGCAGCGCGCTTGCAAGTGATCATATCCTTAGTAATTTTATGAAAGGTAAGAATGCTCAACATTACATTCTTAATTGCTTAAAATAGCATGTTTAGTAAATAACATAACACATAAACTATACTTTTCAATTTAATGTATTATTGTTTTTTTATAGACATATTTAAAGGACAACTGAAGAGAGAGATATATGGAGGCTGCCATGTTTATTTCAACCACTTGAGGACCCACCCTTTACCCCCCCTTAAGGACCAGCGCTGTTTGTTTGGATCTGTGCTGGGTGGGCTCTGCAGCCCCCAGCACAGATCCGCGGCCACACAGAGCGATCAGATCGCCCCCCTTTTTTCCCCACTAGGGGGATGATGTGCAGGGGGGGTCTGATCGCTCCTACCTGCAGGCATGTTGCGGGGGGGGGCACCTCAAAGCCCCCCTCCGCGGCGACATTCTCCCCCCTCCCTCTCCTACCTGCTCCCCCGGGAGATCTGGGCTGCACAGGACGCTATCCGTCCTGTGCAGCCAGTGACAGGACGTCCCCTGTCACATGGCGGCGATCCCCGGCCGCTGATTGGCCGGGGATCGCCGATCTGCCTTACGGCGCTGCTGCGCAGCAGCGCCGTACAATGTAAACAAAGCGGATTATTTCCGCTTGTGTTTACATTTAGCCTGCGAGCCGCCATCGGCGGCCCGCAGGCTATTCACGGAGCCCCCCGCCGTGAATTGACAGGAAGCAGCCGCTCGCACGAGCGGCTGCTTCCTGATTAATCAGCCTGCAGCTGGCGACGCAGTACTGCGTCGCTGGTCCTGCAGCTGCCACTTTGCCGACGCACGGTATAAGCGTGCGGTCGGCAAGTGGTTAAGCAATACCAGTTGCCTGGCGGCCCTGCTGACCCTCTGCTTCTAATACTTTCATCCATAGACCCTGAACAAGCATGCAGCAGATCAGGTGTTTCTGACATTATTGTCAGATCTGACAGATTAGCCGCATGCTTGTTTCTGGTGTTATTTAGACACTTCTGCAGCCAAATAGTTCAGCAGGGCTGCCAGGCAACTGGTATTGTTTAAAAGGAAATAAACACGGCAGCCTCCATAGTCTCCTCACTTCAGTTGCCCTTTAACCCTTTCGGGACCGTCCGCCTAACCCCCCTTAAGGACCAGGTGTTTTTGCTGAAAGGTGGGGGGGGGGGGCACATTTGGTGGGTTAGGGCAGACGGATCCCTGCAGGGTCTTGCTGGGCAGTGTCCTCCCATGGTGGCCAGGTGTCCCCCTGCATGCAGACCCCATCACTCACCTTCCAGGCTCCAGCGACGAGCCGCAGCGGACCCCCCTGCTCCGGCTGGCATCTCTGCTCCTACTGCCGCTCAGTTCCGGGTCGCGGCTTGATGACGTCATCAAGCCGGGACCCGGCGCTGACGTCAGAAGGAGCAGAGATGCCGGCAAGAGCGGTGGGGAGCGCCGATTGTCGCGGGAACGGCAGGGAGGTGAGTGGATCCTCTTCTTTCCCCCCTACCACCGCAGCTGTCAAATTGATCACTACGATCCGCCGGCGATTGTAGTGATCACGTGATCAGCAGCCATACGCGATGGCTGCTGATCACTGAGGGGAGATGTCAGCTGTCATATGACAGCTTAATCTCCCCTCTCCGGTGCGCACAATCGCGTCGGGACGGTTTGTTAGCGCGGATATTGAATCAACGTCCAGTCAGGGTGGCAGCACCACCTGCTGGACGTAAATTCAACTTACGTCGGTGCCAAAAAGGTTCATGATAAGATTTTGGTAAATTTTTTGTGATTGCATGTATAAAGTCTGCAGACCCTCGGAGGCTACTCTGACTTCTTGGACCAGAAGCAGAATTCAGACCTGCCCCACCCTGGGGTAAAGTAGGTAGTGAGCAGTAGAGTGAGTGCACAGATTTTAAATCATTCCGAATTTTGCATTGTGATTTTGCAATTTCAAGTTGTAAATCGGAATTCATAGAATTCTGACAAGTAACTTCAGAAAGTTATGTGAAAGTACATTCAAATGTTTATTTGCATGCAAAAAAAGTGAAACATTAAAGTGAAGATTCGCAATAAATTCAAATTATTTCATGATGTTGTGGTTTCACACAGGGCCAGATTACCGACCAGGCAACAAAAGCAGTCGCTTGGGAACCCATTCAGAGTCAAAGGGGCCCCATCAGCACATAAACCAGCCCTCTCCATCTTGTCAGTGGTGGCTGGATGGTATAATGGTTAAAGGGACTCTGAGCAGTGCAGTAACTATGGAAAGGTGCACATCATTTTAAAGCTCTTTTTCTCCTCTTTCCAATGATATATAAACCGCCGCCCTATGCCTTTTAGCTTTCGCTATTTTCGATAAAAATCGTGGCCACTGCAATTTCAATCGCGACAAAAGTGATAACTAAAAGGCGTAGGGTGGCAGTTTATCTATCATTGGAAAGAGGAGAAAGAAAGCTTCAAAATGATATGCATCTTTCCATAGTTACATTGTATTATACAGGACGACTTTTCTCCAAAGTTGACAGCTGGATTCAGCACAATGCAATGAAATATAAGGAACCCAGGGGGATATAATTACAAACATCATGCTGGTAGGTGTGAGGATGTAATTAATTAGTTGTGGGTATGCTTAAAGGTATACCCACAGGCACTGCTCGGAGTCTCTTTAAGAGCTCTGCCTCTGACACAGGAGACCAGGGTTCGAATCTCGGCTCTGCCTGTTCAGTAAGCCAGCACCTATTCAGTAGGACACCGCGATATAAATGTTATTTGTCTTGTCTTGTCAAATGATGCTGTGCGCTGCTGATTGTCTTCAGAGCCAGGCTCTCCTCCTAGGTCCCCCTCCTGCTACTGTGCGCTCTGCCACTGCCCACTCCTCCCTCCCCACAGAGAACCACAGCTGCAGCAAGAATGATAGCAGCAGATGGCAAACGCTCACTCACCTATCCATGATCCAAGCGATAGAGATCCCATCATCTGAAACCCATCTGTCTCTTCTACAGTGCAGCCGCTCGCTCTGAACTTCCTGATTCTCAGGTCAGACAGGAAGTAGGAAGTAGTAATAGTAGTAGTAACAGAGCAGTGGCACTCTATAGGAGTCTGATGGGCCCTCTATTGCTTGGATCGCAATAGGTGAATGCGAGTCATCTGGTACTGTCATTCTCCCCCGCTGCGGCTGCCTTCTCTGCTGGACTATCATATTCACTGGGATGGAGGCTGCATGGTGGCTGTCTAGTTTGGGAGGAAATCGGTTGTTCGATGGTGGGGGTGGCAGTGTCCAGAGCTTTCTGCTATTGCCGGGCTGGAGATGCAGGGGGAAAGTGCTGCTGCTGTGATATCTGGCACCCTCTTCACAGGGGTGCCCCAGTCCCTGAGTGCGAATGTCCCAGCCATTGATCTCTCACTCTGCATTTTGCCGCCTCTATTACCTGCAATGTGCACCCACAGAGGAAAGCGGGCTGTTGCCCATAGCAACCAGTAGATCGGCTGCCCCGGTGTGTGTGGCATGTTGCCGTGCAGCTGCATCTTCTGCTTCTATTACGACATGATGGGGGGGCCCAAATCACTTACTTTGCTTAGGGCCCCATTTAGCCTTAATCCGGCTCTGGTTTCACAATACAAACTTGGACTTGTTACGAATTAGAGAATGCAAAATTACGATTATGCAACATTTTTGCTCATCGCTATCTTTTACAGAATTCTATATTCTTACTTTTAAGTGTAAAAAAAATGTAAAATGAACAAAATACCAAAGAGTTGTAACAGAGGAATTCTAGTGAAGTGTACTGGTTATGGTTCGCCAGCGGACAGTTCCCGGCAACAGGGCCGGGCCGAGGCATAGGCTGGAGAGGCTCCAGCCTCAGGGCACAGTGTAGGAGGGGGCGCACAATTCATTCAGCTGTCATTTCTAATTGTGTATGAAGCAGAAAGAAATAAGAAAAGGGGATACATAGCAGTGACTGCAAGCCAGATAACTAGAGATTAAGGTGTTGGGGAGGTTGTGGGCCATGTGGCCCTCTTAGTCTAATAGCAATCAGTGTGTGACGGCTGGGGTGGGAGGGATGGAGGGGCGCACTTTGGTGTCTCAGCCTTGGGTGCTCGAGGATCTTGTCCCTGCTCTGCCCGGCAAACATCAGCTGTTTGAGTCCATGGCGGGTAGCAAACAGATAGGGCGGTTCAATCCGATACCTATACCTAGTTATTGGGCTAAACTTTGACCCCCTACATCACAGTCAGCAGACAGATGGCAGCCAATCAGGCTGCACTCACCCACAGACCCTCGCCCCCCCTATAAAAACGCAGCAGCGCCAGCCATGTTCTCAGTCTGTTACTGCTGCTGTAGTGAGTGGAAGGGAGAGACAGCAGGTACAGTTAGCTAGGAGCTTCTGTTTGTTGCTGAAAGCACACCAAAACAAAAGCCCATTTGAGGGCTCATATAGGTGTGTGTGTGTGTGTGTGTGTGTGTGTGTGTGTGTGTGTGTGTGTGTGTGTGTGTGTGTGTGTGTGTGTGTGTGGTCACACTGCATACAGGTCACAGTCATTGCTGGGCCGTGTGGTTCTACTATACTCTTCTATCTATATTGCAAGCAAGCCAGCACACTGTCTATCATAAGCTGTGCTTAGCTTGCTACTGTATCTGTTATTGATATCTGTTTGTGTGTGTTACACACTGCATACAGCCCACAGACAGTCATTGCTGGGCTGTGTAGTTCTACTGTACTCTTCTAACTATTGCAAGCAAGCCAGCACACTGTCTATCATAAGCTGTGCTTAGCTTCCAACTGTATCAGTTATTGTGTCTGTGTGGGTTACACTAACACTGCATACAGGCCACAGTCAGTTTCTGGGCTTTGTAGTTCTACTATACTCTTTCTCTTTCTGTTTCACTTACTCTCTCTGTTTTAAAGCACTTTATGCCTCCAATTTAGTGATGCAATGTGATTTCTGCCCTTTAGAGATTGTAACCCTACTCTGCGTCAAATACGTAATTTTCCCATGGACTTTTGGCTTGTATCCCACTCCGTCATGCCCCCTCCAGGTGTTAAACCCCTTGAAACATCTTTTCCATCACTTTTGTGGCCAGAAATAGTCCCTATATGTTTTAAAATTCGCCCTGCCCATTGAAGTCTATGGCGGTTTGCCCAGTTCACACAAACAAGAACTTTTGAGGAAGTTTGCGAACCCAAAATCAAAATCAAGTCCGTGCCATTTCTAATGGCAGCATCCATGTTCGTCTCATTACAGTTGTCCTTTAACCTCCCTGGCGGGAAGCCCGTGCTGAGCACGGGCTATGCCGCCGGGAGGCACCGCTCAGGCCCCGCTGGGCCGATTTGCATAATATTTTTTTTTGCTACACGCAGCTAGCACTTTGCTAGCTGCGTGTAGCATCCGATCGCCGCCGCTACCCGCCGATCCGCCACTATTCCTTGGGCCGCGGCCGCCCCCCCCCCCCCCCCCAGACCCCGTGCGCTGCCTGGCCAATCAGTGCCAGGTAGCGCTGTGGGGTGGATGGGAGTCCCCTTTGACGTCACGACGTCGATGATGCCGGTGACGTCATCCCGCCCGTCGCCATGACGGGGGAAGCCCTCCAGGAGATCCCATTCTTTGAACGGGATCTCCTGATCTCCGATCGCCGGCGACGATCGGAGGGGCTGGGGGGATGCCGCTGAGCAGCGGCTATCATGTAGCGAGACTGTCTCGCTACATGAAAAAAAAAAAAAAAAACATTTAAAAAACACTACTTTGCTGCCCCCTGGCGGATTTTTTTAAACCGCCAGGAAGGTTAAGGGCTAATTCCCACTACAAAAGCTTTACAAAAGCTTTTTTAAGTGCTTTGTGATTTTAAAAGCGCTTGCTAATGTTATCCTATGTGTGTGTTCTCACTGGAGCTATGTGATTTTGTAAAAATCCCCCATAGCATTGCATTAGCAAGAGCTTTTCAAAATCAATAGTGCTTTAAAAGCTCTTAGGGTGCGTACAGACATGCGACTATAGTCGTTTAAAACGATCGTTACCGACGGCATTGCCCGACGATCGTTCGTAAAAAGTGCACTAACGATCATTAAAACGACCGACCAACGAGATATGTCGTTGGTAAAGAACGATCCATTCTGCCAGATCTTTTCCAACGACCATCGTTCAAAAAGTAATGTCTGTACAACGATCGGTCGTTGATCGTTCGTTCTCAAAGCTTTGCACATGCTCAAACAGTTCTTTTTGACACTTGTGTTTGAAATCAGTTTATACATTATGTTGCGCACGCAACGCTCGTTCCAAGATTGTTCGTACACGAACGATGTTCAAAGTAGCCTTTCTTCAAACGATCATCGGCCGATACCTCCTTTAACATCGTTCGTCGTTCAGAACGAACGATCGTTATCGTATGTCTGTACGTACCCTTATAGTGTGAACAAGCTCTAACCGTTTGGAAGTACCTAAAGCTTTTTATTCCTTTTGCAAACTGCCTTCCACTTCTAACATAACAAGTAGTGGAGCTGGTCACAGAGTCTTAGGAAGGTAAAGCAATACTCTAATTTTAATAAGCTTAAAGGACCCCAGCATCCACAGTGACCCTAAAGACTGTACAGAGAGAGACGTAAGTTATTGTTATTCACGTTTATTTAATGTCAACTATATTGTTTAATGCACTAGGTTTACTTACTAGAAAGTAGAAGGGATTGACTTTTTTTTTTACTTTATTTTTAACTTTATTCATTTTTAACTGAAGTTTAACCTGAGTGTATTTTTACCTTTTCGCCACTAGATGACGCTACAAACACTATCCTGGGTTACCAGGAAGTGTTTGTTTTTTTTGCACATCACTTTACTTACATTATTATGAATGGACATGGCCCCTGATCAGGGTAATGTCCATTCAATCAAGGCTCTTGCGATTGGATCAGGGAACATTAATTCCTCTTCCCCAATCGTCGCCGCGTACATGTGGCCAGTAACGAGTGGTGGGTGCGCACCTGCTGCGGAAACACTGGATGCGTATACGCATCACAGATAGACCAGAGCAGCTCCTATCTGGATTAAGTGGTTAAAGCTGTACAGAGGTGGGGCCGCTTGCACTGATTGTTAAGTGAGTTCTATAGAGTAGGGGCTGCATGGGAAAAGGCCTGTGGGCCAATTTTTTTTAAGTGGACCCTGGGAACAACCAAATTCATCTTATTAGCAGAGGGTGCACGGAAGGGCATATAGCTCCAACATATCTACTATATACTTAAGTCCCACGTGGTTTAGAGCCTTGAATGTTAGCAGGCAGACCTTAAAATAGATTCTTGATTTTACTGGCAACCAGTGAAGAGTTTGCAGTACTGGTGTGATGATGTGTGAGCTGTGGGGGGCATTGGCTAGGAGTCTGGCTGTTGCATCCTGTAGTAGTTGTAAGGGGCGCAGAACTTCTATCTGGGGATCTATTGAATATGGCATTGCACTAGAATAAGTAAGTCTTTAGTTGGCATAAGGTGTTTAATTCTTGCTATATTTCCCAGATGGAAGAATGAGGATTTGATGACAGCCGATACCTGATATGGATATGTTGGCTGCCATTTATTTAATTTTAAACAATGCAAATTGCCTGGCTGTGCATCTGATTCTCCACCTCGAATACTTTTGGCCATCGATCCTAAACAAGCATGCAGATCAGATGTTTGACTGAAGTTTGTCTGAATTAGCTGCATGCTTGTCTCAGGTGGGTAATTCAGACACTGCTGATGCATGAAAAAATCAGCAGGAAGCCTGGCATCTGGTATTGTTTAAAAGGAAATAAATATGACAGGCAGCCTCTATATCCCTCTTACTTCAGGTGTCCTTTAAATAACCTATATAAAATCATTTTAGGCAGGGGCATAACCAGTGGCGTAGCTAAGGAGCAGTGGGCCCCGATGCAAGTTTTACAATGGGGCCCCCCCAAGCACTCTATACGTAACAATTGATACGGCGCACCAAAACCTGCCAAGGGCAACTACAGTTTCAGAGGTGCAAGAAAAGGATGGGAAACAGTTTGTTAAGGATTACCACTATTCAAAGTATCTATAGAAGTGATTATTATGAGCACAGGACCAATAGAGAGCTAATACTGTAGTTGAGGGAGGGCCCTTCGGGGCCCCTCTGGCCCAAGGGCCCCGATGTGGTCGCTACCTCTGCAACCCCTATTGCTACGCCCCTGGGCATAACTCGAAATCCCCGGGCCAGCCTGCAAAATTTGGATTCTGGTCTTGAATATCAGAAAATCTATGTGTAGGGTGAGGCTTAAGAAGTTGGGACAGTAAACTGAGGTGTGTGCACATTTAGAAAAAACAAAGAGGTCTGCTCTATCCAGGTTCACCTGCCTATATACTGGCTGCTTAAAGGGACTCCGAGCAGTGAATAAAAACAAAATCTGAACTTACCTGGGGCTTTCTCCAGCCCACCGTAGGTCGGGAGGTCCCTCGGCGTCCTTCTGGCTCCTCTCCCAGGCCCTGCTCAGAAATGGTTCAGAAAACCGGGACCGAGTGTCGGGCTCCCTCTTCCGGAAAGATGATGTCAGTCGTCACCACGCTGGCCACCTCGCGTCATCACGGCGGCCGGCATGACAGTACTGCGCATGCACAGTTTAGTACTGTCACACCGGCCGCCGTGATGACGCGAGGAGGCTGGCGTGGTGACGACTGACGTCATCTTTCCGGAAGAGGGAGCCTGACACGCAGAGGGACCTCCGACCTACGGTGGGCTGGAGAAAGCCCCAGGTAAGTTCAGATTTTGTTTTTATTCACTGGTCAGAGTCCCTTTAATTGTTTATTGACTAATTAAAATGGCAAAGCATTTTCAAATAACATCTGCTTGCTAGAATATGCAGGTTCTAAAACTAACTTTCCACGTTACCTGCAGGAGTTGTCCCACGCAAAATCCATTGCATTTCAACGGGAGCGCCACATGTAGGCCTCCTATGCCCCCAGGAAATGACGGGCAATGGCGACACCCCACAAGCATCCACTGCCCAGTAGTGCCACAGCTGCCCCCCAGGGGAGGGGAGCAGAGAGTCGCAGTCAGCCCAAACCAAGGCCTGGCTGGAGCCTAGGGGGGACCATCCGTGCTGCCCCACAAAGGAAGGACTAATTACTATTCACAACATATTGCCCTCGGTTGCAAGATAATGTATGTCCTGGGAGTGACCACACCAAAAGGTGTGTAACATGGTGCTCAGCTTATCTGAGGTTATCTCGTCATAGAGATAGTAGTAACATCTATGGGCTATCTCTGTAATTGAAGTTTGTCCAATTCCAGTGCTCTAAGGCCATATCCATGTCGGTATTTTGGTATTTATGACGTGTGCTGAAAGTCCAACACCGCCTCTACCAAGCAGAGACTATTCTTCCCTTGCCAACTGAAGAAGTTCTTTATGGCCCAAGAGAGGCGCTCACTTCTGCATCTAGACCCAATGAGTTATACTTCTGTTTGCCTGATGAAGCAGGACCACAACTGTGAAACGCGTTGCACTAAGTGGAGTTAAATAAAACGTTTTTTTGTATTGATATATTGTGACTCAATTGAGTTCTATATTTTCGAGGGAGGTAAGTCCACCTGAACATCCCCCTCTTTTATACAGTTTTTAAACATTTTTATTCTACTCTGGCGCCTCTGTACACCAAGCCTTGCTGTTATGGCCCAAGAGCTTATGTCAAGCTTCTATTCCGCCATTATTGAATCTGTGTTCTGTTCATCCATCCTGGTCGGGTATGCAGGCTCCTCCACCAGCAACACATACAAACTATAGAGGATCATCAGATTGGCGGAGAGGATCATTGGGAAACCCCTTCCCCACCCCGAACCTATTCCACAACTCCAGACTGTACTCCAGAGCGTTGAGAATCACTAACAATCCCTCACACCCAGGCTACTCCTTCTTCAGTAGGCTCCCATCTGGCCGGAGGTTTTGGGCCATCTCCTCCAGGACCTCAAGGCATAGAAAAACTTTTTACCCTCTGCTGTCAATTTCTTGAACTCACTCATACGCTCCACCTCCAGCATCCATGACCTCATCCTTCACCCCTTTATTTTTGCGGATGCTGGTTTTTGTTATAGTAGATAAACTGTCTATTGAAACACTGCCTCTTGCCGAAATAATGTACAGTGGGATGCGAAAATTTCGTCAATCTTGTTAACCTCCCTGGCGGTTAATTTTTTTTTTCAAATGGTTAAAAAAAACCTTTTTTTAAAAAAAAAAAATTTTGTTTCATGTAAAGCTACCAGAGTGGTAGCTACATGAAACACCACTAGAGGGCGCATGTGGCCCTCTAGTCCGATCGCCGCCGGCAACAATAGCAAACAGGGGAGCGCGTATATAACGCGTTCCCGTTTGGCTTCTCCTGTCGCCATGGCGACGATCGGCAAGACGTCATGGACGTCAGGCGCACTGGATCCAGCCCATAGCGCTGCCCGGAACTCATTGGTCCGGGCAGCGCAGGGCTCTGGCGGGGGGGGGGCCCTCTTCTGCCGCTGCGTGCGGGTGATCGCCACAGAGCGGCGGCGATCAAGCTGTGCGCGCAGCTAGCAAAGTGCTAGCTGCGCGCACAGCACTTTACATGGTGCAAATCGCCCCACCAGGGGCTGAGATATCTCCCTGCGCGGCATAGCCCGAGCTCAGCTCGGGCTTACCGCCAGGGAGGTTAATTGTCATGATTTTCTTGTATAAATCGTTGGTTGTTACGATAAAAAATGTCAGTTAAATATATCATATAGGAGACGCAGTGATATTTGAGAAGTGAAATGAAGTTTATTGGATTTACAGAAAGTGTGCAATAATTGTTTAAACAAAATTAGGCAGGTGCATAGACATTGGTCTTCAGAATCTGCTGATACTGAGTGGAATCCATGCGCCCCTCAACTTTGACAAGATTCCCAGTCCCTGCACTGGCCACACAGCCCCACAGCATGATGGAACCACCACCATATTTTACTGTAGGTAGCAGGTGTTTTTCTTGGAATGCTGTGTTGTTTTTCCTCCATGCATAACTCCCCAAATAATTCAATTTTAGTTTCATCAGTCCACAGCACCTTATTCCAAAATTAATCTGGCTTGTCCAAATGTGCTTTAGCATAACTCAAGTGGCTCTGTTTGTGCTGTAGGCGGAGAAAAGACTTCCTCTGCATACAGCATCTCCTTGTGTAAAGTGCGCCGAATGGTTGAACGCTGCACAGTCACTCCATCTGCAGCAAGATGATGTTGTAGGTCTTTGGTGCTGGTCTGTGGGTTGACTCTGACTGTTCTCACCATTCGTTGCTTCTGTCTGTCCGAGATTTTTCTTGGTCTGCCACTTCGAACCTTAAAGAGAATCTGTATTGTTAAAATCGCACAAAAGTAAACATACCAGTGTGTTAGGGGACACCTCCTATTACCCTCTGACACAATTTCGCCGCTCCTCGCCGCATTAAAAGTGGTTAAAAACAGTTTTAAAAAGTTTGTTTATAAACAAACAAAATGGCCACCAAAACAGGAAGTAGGTTGATGTACAGTATGTCCACACATAGAAAATACATCCATACATAAGCAGGCTGTATACAGCCTTCCTTTTGAATCTCAAGAGATCATTTGTGTGTTTCTTTCCCCCTGTTCCCATGCACTGAAGTTTCAGGCTGCTTGTTTCTTCCTGCAAACAGCTTTGCCCTTGTCTGTAATTCTTCAGTATGTGAAAGCCCAGCCAGCTCAGAGGACGATTTACCCAGCTTGTAAAAGATAAGAGAGAAGAGAGAAGCTGCTTTAATCATAAATAACACACAGGCAGTGTGCATAGAGGGGCCTGGAGGGGGGAGTTCATAGCAGAACCACAACACTGAAGAACTTGGCAGCCTTCCAGACACAGGCCGACAAGTCTGAAAGGGGAAAGATACATTGATTTATTACAGAGACAGTGATAGTATAAAGTGCTGCAGTAAGCCAGAACACATTAGAATAGCTTTTTGAACTTGTAGGATGATAAAAAACAGGATGACATTTTTGTTACGGAGTCTCTTTAACTTGAACTGAGCCTGTGGTCTTCCATTTCCTCAATATGTTCCTAACTGTGGAAAAAGAGAGCTGAAATCTCTGAGACAGCTTTCTGTATCCTTCCCCTAAACCATGATGGTGAACAATCTTTGTCTTCAGGTCATTTGAAAGTTGTTTTGAGACCCCCATGTTGCTACTCTTCAGAGAAAATTAAAAGAGGAGAGAAACTTACAAGTATCCCCCCTTAAATGCTCTTTCTCATAATTGGATTCACCTGTGTATGTAGGTCAGGGGTCACTGATATTACCTTGTCCATTTGAGTTCAAATAATTAGTTCTAAAGGTTTTGGAATCAATAAAATGACAACAGTGCCCAAATGTATGCACCTGCCTAATTTTATTTAAACAATTATCGCACACTTTCTGTAAATCCAATAAACTTTATTTATTTTCTCAAATATCACTGTGTGCATCTCCTATATGATATATGTAATTGACATTTTTTATCGTAACAACCAACGATTTATACAGGAAAATCATGACGATTAACAAGGTTGCCCAAACTTTCGCATCCCACTGTATTTTGCTTACTCTGCTGATTATTATTATTATTGTTATGTAGTATTAATATAGCACCAACATCTTCTGCAGCACTGTACAGAGTATATTGTCTTGTCACTTGACTGTCCCTCAGAGGGGTTTACAATCTAGTCCCTACCATAGTCATACAGTATGTATATGTATTGTATGTACAGTATGTATGTATGGTGTAGTGTATGTATTGTAGTTTAGGGCCAATTTTAGGGGGAAGCCAATTAACTTAGCTGTTTTTGGGATGTGGGAGGTGACCGGAGTACCCGGAGGAAACCCACGCAGACACGGGGAGAACATACAAACTCCTTGCAGAGGTTGACCTGGCTGGGAATCGAACTGAGGACCCAGCGTTGCAAAGCTAGAGCGCTAACCACTACGCCACCGTGCTGCCCGACGGTGTGTGTCACAACCTATTTTGAGCCCTGTATGTGCCAAATCCAATTCTAGCATTACCCCAGTTGCGCTTGCCCAAAAAAAGAAAAAAAAACAGATTTCACCTTGTTACTTGATGTTACTTGCTGATTTTAATTTCATTCACTCATTTGTTCATTTGAGCTAAACTAAAAATGAGTGAGTTTTATGATCTATGAGGACTGGAGTTGGGTAACCCATCTGCAATTGTTGAAGAGTTGCTTATGATTGGTGTGTTGTGAGCATTTGTGGAGATCTCTATCAGGATCGGCAGAGGGTGCAGGAGGTCACATCAGACATGGACCAATGAAGATAAGCTTCATATGCAGCATGTGCACATCTTCTTGCTTGTGATAATTTTTCATAAGAGAAAAATCAATAGTGTAGTATATTTTCCTTACTTCTGTTCACTACCCTGCTCTGAAGAAAGTTTGAAGTATTGTGTATTTTTAGAAGTTATTATTACTGTTATTATGTCTACTATTGTTGTTCATTAAATGATCTTGATATACTGTATAATTGCATTTTCTTTAATGAAAGATCAAATGAAAAAGATATTTTATTTTACAGAATTGCTAAAATGGCTAGTACCCTGGAAATGTCAAAAAGCCAAAGGTGAGACTTAAAACTCCTTAACTAAACCTAAATTACTGTACAGTGATCACTACAGACAGTGGCTTAGCAATAGGGGGTGCAGAGGTTGCGACCGTATCGGGGCCCTTGAGCCAGAGGGGCCCTGTAGGGCCTTTACTCAACCACAGTATTAGCTCTTGATATGTCCTGTGCTGGTAATATTGACTTACTGTATATAGATGCTTTGAATAGTGGTAGCCATTAACAAACTGTTCCCCCTCCCCATTTTGTACCTCTGACACTGTGGTTGTCCTTGGCAGTTGGCAGGTTTTGGTGCGCCGTATCAATTGTTATGTATAGAATGCCTAGGGGGGGGGGGGCAATGTAAAACTAGCACTAGGGCCCACAGCTTCTTAGCTACGCCACTGACTACAGGGATGCTTAATAATGCACACTAACATGATTTGTGCATGTAAAAAGGAACTCCAGTGAAAATAATGTAATAAAAAAGTGCTTCATTTTCACGATAATTATGTATAAATGATTTAGTCAGTGTTTGCCCATTGTAAAAGCTTTCCCCACCCTCATTTATGTTTTGACATTTATAACATGGTGACATTTTTACTGCTGACAGGCGATGTCACTGTCACTGCTGTTTGCTTTTTTGGCAGTTGGAAATAGCTGTAAACAGTTATTACCCACAATGCAACAAGGTTCACAGACAGGAAACTGCCAGGACCATGGTTCTCACAGTCTCCTGTGGGAGGGGTCTCACCACAATATCAGACATACAGAGCCCCCTGATGATCCGTTTGTAAAAAGGTATAGATTTCTCATGGGAAAGGGGGTATCAGCTACTGATTGGGATGAAGTTCAATTCTTGGTTACAGTCCTCTTTAAGTGAACCTGAGGTGAGAGTGATATGGAGACTGCCATATTTATTTCCTTTTAAAGTTCCCAGGGCTGCATGTGTCAGGTAGCGTCTTGCAAGGGGCGGCATCCGACCCCCTTTCCCCAATCCCCCATCCACTGCTTCTTTCCCTGCTCCGGCTAAGAGTCTGGATCCCCTCTGGCCTCGCTTGCTCAGCGGCAAACTTCTGTCCTCAGATCTTAGATCAGCGGTGACCCACAGAGAAGACACAGAGGTGTCCCCCCAAGTGAAGTAAGATGTCACTTCTTGTGTACGCGTGCTAGCAGGAACTCCGCTGTGTCTTCACTGCGGGTCACTGCTAATCTGAAGTCTGAAGATGGAAGTGCTGCTGCCGCGCCAGCTATGCCTGAGGGGATCCGGACTCCGTGGGCCATGGCCGGAGCAGATAAAAGAGCGGGGGGTTGGGGAAAAGGGGGGGATAGGCTGGCTATCTATACTGGGGCACCTATGTCTGGCTACCTATACGAGGGGCACCTATAAATGGCTACCTATACTGAGGGCACCTATGCCTCGCTACCTATACTGGAGGCACTTATGCCTGGCTACCTATACTGGGGGCACCTATACTTGGCTATCTATACTGCAAGCACCTATACCTGGCTACCTATACTTGGCGCACCTATACCTGGATGCATATACTGGGGGCACTTATGCCCGGCTACCTATACTGTGGGCATCTATATATGGCCAGTGGCATAGCAATAGGGGTGCAGAGGTTGCGGCTGCTCCAGGGCTCTGAGAGGCCCTTCCTCTACAGCATTAGTGGCTTTTTATTGGTCCTGTGCTGGTGATAATAACTTATAGAGATGCTTTGAATGATAATAATCATTAAAGGACTTACGAGGCCAACATATACAAAAAAAGTTAAAAAAGTTAAGTACCTGCGTCTCTTTAATAGACACGGAGGACGCCATCCGCGCCCTCCGTGTCGTTCCGCCGGGTCCCCGCCATTTAATAGCCCCCCCGGCCGGTCACGACCGCAGGGCCCGGGACGGGCTCTCCTGCCTCTTCCAACAGGGCAGTCCGCACAGCTGCGAGTGCGGCTGCGCAGCTCTAGGGCCAACCCCCCGATCCACGCTACAGTAGCGTGGATCGGGGGGGTTTGCCCTAGAGCTGCGCAGCCGCACTCGTGGCTGTGCGGACTGCGCAGCCGCGGCCAGCTCCGGCGGCCATGTTGGAAGAAGCAGGAGAGCCCGACCCGGGCCCTGCGGTCGTGACCGGCCGGGGGGGCTATTAAATGGCGGGGACCCAGCGGAACGACACGGAGGGCACGGATGGCGTCCTCCGTGTCTATTAAAGAGACGCAGGTACTTAACTTTTTTTAAACTTTTTTTTGTATATGTTGGCCTCGTAAGTCCTTTAACAAGCTGTTCCCCATCCCCTTTTTGCACCTCTGATGCTGTGGTTGTCCTTGGCAGGTTTTGGTGCGCTGTATCAATTGTTATGTGCTTAGTGCTTAGGGGAGCCCAATGTAAAACTTGCACCGGGGCCCATAGCTCCTTAGCTACACCACTGTATATGGCTACCTATAGTGGGGGCACCTATACATGGCTCCCTATACTGGGGGCACCTATACCTGGCTATCTATACTTGGGCACCTATGCCTGGCTACCTTTACTGGGGGCACCTATGCCTGGCTACCTATACTTGGGGCACCTATGCCTGGCTACCTTTACTGGGGGCACCTATACATGGCTACCTATACTGGGGGCACCTATACCTGGCTATCTATAATTGGGCACCTATGCCTGGCTACCTTTACTGGGGGCACCTATGCCTGGCTGCCTGTATGGGAGGCACCTATTCTTGGCTACCTATAATGGGGGTACCTATGCTTGGCTATACTGAGAACACCTATATCTGGCTACCTATACTGGGGGCACCTATACCAGGCTACTTATACTGGGGGCACATATGCATGGCTACCTATACTGGGAACACCTATACCTGGCTACCTATACTGGGGACACCTATGCTTGGCTACCTATACAAGGGGCAACTATGCCTGGCTACGTATGCTGGGGGAACCTATACCTGACTACCTATACTGGGGGCACCTATATCTGGCTACCTATACTGGGGGTACCTATATTATGCTAGGCTACCTATACTGGGGAAACCTATACTTGGCTACCTATACTGGGGACACCTATACTTGGCTTCCTATACAAGTGCCTATTGGCTACCTACCTATACTGAGGGTGCTTTTTTTTCTTTTTTGTCGCACTGCGACTATAATGCATGTTGCAAATTGTTGAGTGCTGTGTGAACATTTTAAATGGCGGCAGTGCAAGTGCACAAATTTGCCTCAGGCAGCAAAAAAGTGGTTAGATATGCCAAAATTGCGGTATGTAAAATTTGTGCAGATTTGTTACTGAAATTTATAATGATTATGTTATTACTTTGCTTTTTTGTACTGTATTCTTATTCTTTTGTCATTCTCTTACCTAGAAATATCAATGAACTGTACAGTTGAAATAGAGGAAACAGAGGTTTACTTTTCTGCAAAGGAGGGCACAGAACTGCCTGAAGAAGGTGGGTATAAATTATCAGAATGGGTGGAAATGTTTTTGTTCATTTATGATTGAATTGTCATATTTGTATGCGTGGTTTACATTTGATGGCAGCACAGTTACTTAAAAATCTCCACGTTCATGGTCATCATAAAAGCAGCATGTTTGTGATCCTGTCCAACGCTTGTTTGGGCTGGGGTCTAAATAAAGCTGAAGAGCACAAACACAATATTAGCACTGGTGTACCCTTCTCATGTAGTCGTCATCGTAGTCTCCAAATTATGATTATGCAAAATTTTCAGACATTTTCTCAATTACAGCCATAGGCAACTACAATTTGGACAGTCAATTGATAGTGTAATCCAGTCGTAATTTCTCGTAATTTTGTGCAGAATTTTGTGGTTGATAGAAAATCCCCCATAGATGCTATTGTCACCAAAATTGCTAAGTATGTTAGATATGTAAAAAAAAAAAGTTTAACTTACCTGGGGTTTCTGCCAGCCCACTGAAGCCGTCAATTGCCCACACCCTTTCCAAATGATCCTCTGTTCCTCCGCCACGGCTCACTTTCTCTTCTGGTAGTCGCCGTCCACTGCGCCTGGGCGGCCCTGGCCACGTGCGTCCTCATTCACGCTCCTGTAAACGGGAGCGTTCTGTGCAGACGCAGTAGAGGCTTTCTTTAACCACTTCAGCCCTCAGTCGTTTTCACTTTATGCATCCGAGCAATTATCACCTTCCATTCATTCGTCTATAACTTTATCACTACTTATCACGATAAACTGATCTATATCTTGTTTTTTCTGCCACCAATTAGGCTTTCTTTGGGTGGTACATTTTGCTAAGAGCTACCTTACTGTACATGCATTTTAACAGTAAGAATAAGAAAAAAACGGAAAAAAAATCATTATTTCTCAGTTTTCGGCCATTATAGTTTTAAAATAATACATGCCTCCATAATGAAAACCCATGTATTGCATTTGCCCATTTGTCCCGGTTATTACACCATTTAAATTATGTCCCTATCACAATGTATGGCGACAATATTTTATTTGGAAATAAAGGTGCATTTTTTTCTGTTTTGCATCCATCACTATTTACAAGCTTATAATAAAAAAAAAAAAATAGGAATATTTCATCTTTACATAGATATTTAAAAAGTTTAGACCCTTAGGTAAATATTTATGTGTTTTTTTTAATTGTAATGTTTTTTTTTTATTATTAAACATTTTATTTGGGTATTTTTGGGAGGGAGGGATGTAAATAGTAATTTTTGTAATGTAAATATATGTTTATTTTATTTTATTTTGTTTAATGTAGATGTAGTTTTACTTTTTGGCCACAAGATGGCAACCTTAGGTTTGTTTACATGACGTCACTCTAAGCGTAACATGTACACTTAGAGGGACGTAGGGGGGACGTAGGAGACAGAAAAAGCTCGGCTTCCGAGAGAAGCTGTCGCTTTTTCTGCGGGGGAGAGGAATCAGTGATCGGGCACCATGGGCCGATTTACTGATTCCCTGGCTAACGAACCGCGGGCCGGGAGCGCGCGTGCATGCGTGCGATCGCCCACGGGAGCGCACATGGCCTCCTGGACGTAGCTTCTACGTCCAGGAGGCGAAAGTAGTTAAGGAGAATAGTGGAAATGTAAAAACTTGTGAATCGACGGCTGCTGACACGCAGGGGGTGTCTGCAGCCGCCTCCCTCCCTGGCTCTCAAGTGTTCTCCGTTCCGTCTGCGTCTAGTACGCCGGGAACGGTCTTGTCTGCGGCTCACAGGGGGTCTGTCTCGCGCGGGCGCGCGCGGAGACAGGACCTTTATGCTGACAGAAGGCGCGTCAGCTGACCTGCCGGTCGGCTGACGTCAGGGATGACTTTCTCCGCTTGGATTGGCGGAAATCCGAGGTAGGAGTGTCTCCCTCTTCCTCATAAGCCTTCGTTTGCCATTCAGTCGGTGTCTGCTGTCGTGAATACTGTATGTTAGCGCTCAGACCTTGGACTAGATCCAGGTGTTGAAACCAAGGACTTCACACCAAGACTAGGATTATTGTATATTATTGATTACCTGTGTTTGACTCTGGCTATATTCTATATTATATGCCTGATTACTGATTACTCTTCTGCCTTCCAATTTCTGTACTGATACTGTCTCTCTGTTGCCGAACTTAGCTTGTCTGACCATTCTACTCACCAGTGGGCCCTCGCCACTGGTGAGGTGTGCTATTTAACCACCAGCCCTCTGGTGTGGTATCTCTACTCCTCCTTTAGTGACTAATAGTACCTTGCCAGCTCCTCTGGTAAGGTTTAGTGAAACTACACAGTCACGACTTTTGCTATTACCTTTCCAGCCTGCTCTCCTTAGATTGTCACTTAACTGATAGTGCCTTACCAGCTCCTCTGGTGAGGCTTCGCCAAACTGTCCAGTTATCTTTATTGCTAGTGTTCTCCAGCTCTTCTGGAGAGGTTTCTCCTGAGTCCTTGTTGTTGTACTGTTTCTGTGGGTACCTTCCCAGTCCCTCTGGAAAGGTTTATCCAAACTATACAGTCTCCAGTACTGATATTACCTTACCAGCTCCTCTGGTAAGGTTCAGCTAAACTATTGAGTTACGGTTGCACCACGCACTACACACTTGCATCCTTGTAGCTATACCGGTATTATTGGTGATTCTGCAGATCACCATATAATCAGGTATAGCGTCTGCATTATTGGTGATTCTGCAGATAACTAAATAATCAGACATCTAAGTTACTACACCCAACCGTTACAGGAAACAAGTTAAATAAAAAAAAAACTTGTAGTTTTTTTGAGAAAATCTATTTTAAAAATGAAAAGTAAATATAGTTTTAAATTTCAGAAAAATTACAGTTAAAAAAAAAAATGTTCCTTTGTATTTTTAAAACTGACTTTCTCAAATCAAAGATCAATTAAAAAAGACTACAAAGTATTTTTGAAAAAAAAAAAGTTTTACTTGTTTCCACTATTCCCCGTAGGGCCGGTTCACACGGACGCTTGGCGGCGTCTACCGTCAAGCGTTCGGGACCCATCGGCTAAACTCTCCCATTCAAGTGAATAGGAGCGTTTAGCATTGTGCGGTTACCGTCGATTACCGTCGATTGCATAAACGCGGCGTTCTGATCCCGATTTAACGCATCGTTTCGGCCGTCCCTAGAAGCCGCCTGCAACGTCCAGGGACGGCTAGCCGGCGCGGCTTCATGTCCCCCTGCGGGGACGAGAAACGCCGATCGCGACGATCTCTGTACCGCCGCCACCGAACGGGACGTCACAGGACGACGCGACTTCCTGGCCGCCCCAACGCCGCCTGCCGTCCGTGTGAACCGGCCCTTAACATACAAAGCAATTTTAGTGATGATATCATGTATGGGGGCTTTGATATTAACTGCTAAAGTCAGCATAAAATTATGCAAAAATGCTAAATTACGGTTTCTGATCATGGTTATAAACAAAATTAATTATGATTTGTCCAGAAAGTTCACATTACAATTTTGCATCGTAAGTGAGAATTACAATGCAAAATTAAAATTTTGTGAAATCCATGCTCATTACTGGGCCTATCTAGCCAGTCCAAAATCACATGATCATGTATCTTGTACCGTTTGCCTTGTATAACTTTGTCCTATGTTGTATAACATTGGTACATTACATATGTTATCCTATGTATTTATTGTCCAGTGCTGCATAATATGTTGGCGCTTTATAAATATAATAAATAATAATAATCACTATTGTACATCCCTGATCTAAAGAAATGTTGAAAGCTTTATTCAGGGAACACTTTAGGGAATGTCTTGGTTCCCACATGAAAGCAGAAATGTTGGGCATCCCCATCGGACAGAGGCGGACACATCGGGGACACAGGAGGACACAAGCGGGGGGGGGGGGGGGGGCAGAGGAGTACACAGGGTACAAGAGGGGCATGAGGGCATGAGGTACAAAAGGGGCATAATCCCCAAGATGCCCCTCACCATGGATGCACCAGATTTAGTATATATTTTTCCCCTAGTTTCTGTCCTCTAAACCTAGGTGTGTCTTATGGTCAGGAGCATCTTATAGTCCAAATAATACGGTATTTTTGATGTAATTTTCACTTGAAAATCATAACAGTATTTTCGTGAAAAATAATGTGAAAAGAATATTGGCATTTTCGCTCATCACTGATGAGTAACTATGTGTTTGTGACATTTTGTGTGGATGTTCACAATTATGATTCTGACCTTAACTAAGATTTCAAGGGTAATTTTGATTTCAAGTAATTTTGCGTCATTTTGGTTCACAATGCCTTTCCTAAAATGCAAAACGCCTTGATTAAGTCAAGTAAAAAACACACAGCCAGGTTATTGACCTGTTTCAGACTTACAACTATGATTAAGGACCATTGTGAGTTTGAAACATGTCAGTAACCTGGCTGTGTGTTTTTTACTTAACTTAATAAAGGCGTTTTGCATTTTTGGAATGGCATTGTGCGAATCCACATTTTCCCTCCAGTCTTTTGGGTCTGAGTCGCCTGGTCTCCGCACTGCTAGAGATGGCCCAAACCTCCGATTTTAGGTTTGTGAACCGGGTTCACGAACTTCCACAAAAAAGGTTTGGTTTGCGCGAACTTTGGCGAACCGCAATAGACTTCAATGGAGATGCGAACTTTGAAAACTAGAAACATTTATGCTGGCCACAAAAGTGATGGAAAAGATGTTTCAAGGGGTCTAACACCTGGAGGGGGGCATGGCGGAGTGGGATAGATGCCAAAAGTCCCGGGGAAAAATCTGGATTTGACGCAAAACAGAGTTTTAAGGGCAGAAATCACATTGAAGTGCTTTCAAACATCTTGCATGCGTATACATCAATCAGGGAGTGTAATTAGAGTACTGCTTCACACTGACACACCAAACTCACTGTGTAACGCCCCGCAAGCAAACAGCTGTTTGCATAGTGACGGCCGTGCTGGACTGGTGCGCACCATGGCGAGAGTGCAGGCCGAGGCGGTGTTCAAGCCCATATGGTCACCGGGCTGTGGTAGCTCAATGATAGAACAGACTGTCCAGCTGATCAAATTTGGTCTGTTCACAATGAAGCAACAACCTTATTATCTTCTTGTATGTAGGTAGGCATAGGTAGGTGCCCCAGTATAGGTAGGTAGGCATAGGTAGGTGTCCCAGTATAGGTAGATAGGCATAGGTAGGTGCCCCAGTAGTTAGCTAGGCATAGGTAGGAGTCCCAGTATAGGGAGGTAGGCATAGGTAGGTGCCCCAGTATAGGTAGGTAGGCATAGGTAGGTGTCCCAGTATAGGTAGATAGGCATAGGTAGGTGCCTCAGTAGTTAGCTAGGCATAGGTAGGAGTTCCAGTATAGGTAGGTAGGCATAGGTAGGTGCCCCAGTAGTTAGCTAGGCATAGGTAGGAGTCCCAGTATAGGTAGGTAGGCATAGGTAGGTGTCCCAGTATAGGTAGGTAGGCATAGGTAGGTGCCCCAGTAGTTAGCTAGGCATAGGTAGGAGTCCCAGTATAGGTAGGTAGGCATAGGTAGGTGTCCCAGTATAGGTAGGTAGGCATAGGTAGGTGCCCCAGTAGTTATCTAGGCATAGGTAGGAGTCCCAGTATAGGTAGGTAGGCATAGGTAGGAGTCCCAGTATAGGTAGGTGCCCCAGTAGTTAACTAGGTATAGGTAGGAGTCCCAGTATAGGTAGGTAGGCATAAATAGGTGTCCCCGTATAGGTAAGTAGGTGCCCTAGTATACGTAGGTAGGCATAGGTAGGTGCCCTAGTATAGGTAGGTAGGTAGGCATAGGTAGGTGTCCCCGTATAGGTAAGTAGGTGCCCCAGTAGTTAGGTAGGCATAGGTAGGTGCCCCAGTATAGATAGTTAGGCAGGGCCCAGCTGGCTAGAGATGAGCGTAATGACCTAATTACGATTTCGTGAAATTTCGCGTAATTAGTGTAATTACGATTATGGCCGTAAGTACATAATCGTAATGAAGAAGGATTTCGCGAAATTTCGCGTAAGCGTAATTTTTCACGTAATTTTCGCATTACAGTAGGTATTACGAAATTAATGCGTATGGCCATGCTCCCAAGCGGAAAAGTTGACGCATGGATAAATGTTAGGTAGCCGCCGACTTTACGGGTTAATAGCAAAGCCCCCTTAAATGCTAAGAGCCTCAAATTTGGAGAATATATTAAGGAGATCAGGAGGAATAAGAGGAAAAAAATTTTTCTCAAAAAGACCTTATAGTTTTTGAGAAAATCGATGTTAAAGTTTCAAAGTAAAAATGTATACAGTTAAAAACCCGCCGACTTTAATGGTTAATAGCAAAGCCTGCTTAAAGTTTAGGAATACCAAATTCCTAGGGTATATTAAGGGGGTCAGTGGGAATAAGAGGAAAATTTTTTTTTCAAAAAGACCTTATAGTTTTTGAGAAAATCGATTTTTAAGTTTCAAGGGCAAAAATGGCTTTTCAATGCGGAAAATGACCGTTTTTTTTGCACAGGTAACAATAGTGTATTATTTTCATAGATTCCCCCAAGTGGGAAGAGTTTTACTTAATTCGTTCTGAGTGTGGGAAATATAAAAAAAAAACGACGTGGGGTCCCCCCTCCCAGACCTCTTTAACCCCTTGTCCCCCATGCAGGCTGGTATAGCCAGAATGCGGAGCACCGGCCGCGTGGGGCTCCGCACCCTAACTATACCAGCCCGCATGGTCCATGGATTGGGGGGTCTCGGAAGGGGAGGGGCAGCCAAGCTTTCCCCTCCCCCTCCGAGCCCTTGTCCAATCCAAGGACAAGGGGCTCTTCTCCACCTCCGATGGGCGGTGGAGGTGGAGGCCGCGATTTCCTGGGGGGGGGGGGGTTCATGGTGGAATCTGGGAGTCCCCTTTAAAAAGGGGTCCCCCAGATGCCCACCCCCCCTCCCAGGAGAAATGAGTATAGAGGTACTTGTACCCCTTACCCATTTCCTTTAAGAGTTAAAAGTAAATAAACACACTAACACTTAGAAAAAGTATTTTAATTGAACAAAAAACATAACCACGAAAAAAGTCCTTTAATATTCTTAATTAACCAATAATACTTACCTGTCCCTTTAAATAAATGATCCCTCGCAATATCCTCGGAAATGTTCTATCAGTTACAATGTAACAAAGTTATTACAATGTAACAACTTTGTTACATTGTAACTACGCCGCACCCGACGTCACTCGCCGCTCAGCCGCCGCATACGCGTCCGTGCAGGACGCTAAGTCCCCGCTGGCCCCCGCTGTCCACCCCGCCCACATCTGTCACCCACATGTCACCCACATGTGGGTGACATGTGAGTGACATGTGGGAGAGGCGGGGAGGGCAGCGGAGCCGGCGGAACTTAGCGTCCTGCACGGACCCGACAGAGCTCTGAGCTATATAGCTCAGAGCTCTCTAAGCATCTTTGTATTTGGGCTCCAAGGAGCCCCATTGGTCCTTAGCAGACCAATGGGGTTCCTTCAAATCAGAAGGAACCCCATTGGTCTGCTAAGGACCAATGGGGCTCCTTGGAGCCCAAATACAAAGATGCTTAGAGAGCTCTGAGCTATATAGCTCAGAGCTCTGTCGGGTCCGTGCAGCACGGACGCGTATGCGGCGGCTGAGCGCCGAGTGACGTCGGGTGCGGCGTAGTTACAATGTAACAAAGTTGTTACATTGTAATAACTTTGTTACATTGTAACTGATAAATAAATGATCCCTCGCAATAGCCTCGGAAATGTTCTATCAGTTACAATGTAACAAAGTTATTACAATGTAACAACTTTGTTACATTGTAACTACGCCGCATCCGACGTCACTCGCCGCTCAGCCGCCGCATACGCGTCCGTGCAGGACGCTAAGTCCCCGCTGGCCCCCGCTGTCCACTCCGCCCACATCTGTCACCCACATGTCACCCACATGTGGGTGACATGTGAGTGACATGTGGGAGAGGCGGGGAGGGCAGCGGAGCCGGCGGAACTTAGCGTCCTGCACGGACCCGACAGAGCTCTGAGCTATATAGCTCAGAGCTCTCTAAGCATCTTTGTATTTGGGCTCCAAGGAGCCCCATTGGTCTGCTAAGGACCAATGGGGCTCCTTGGAGCCCAAATACAAAGATGCTTAGAGAGCTCTGAGCTATATAGCTCAGAGCTCTGTCGGGTCCGTGCAGCACGGACGCGTATGCGGCGGCTGAGCGGCGTAGTTACAATGTAACAAAGTTGTTACATTGTAATAACTTTGTTACATTGTAACTGATAGAACATTTCCGAGGCTATTGCGAGGGATCATTTATTTAACCACTTGCCGACCGCACGCTTATACCGTGCGTCGGCAAAGTGGCAGCTGCAGGACCAGCGACGCAGTACTGCGTCGCCAGCTGCAGGCTGATTAATCAGGGGCTGCTTCCTGTCAATTCATGGCGGGGGGCTCCGTGAATAGCCTGCGGGTCGCCGATGGCGGCTCGCAGGCTAAATGTAAACACAAGCGGAAATAATCCGCTTTGTTTACATTGTACGGCGCTGCTGCGCAGCAGCGCCGTAAGGTAGATCGGCGATCCCCGGCCAATCAGCGGCCGGGGATCGCCGCCATGTGACAGGGGACGTCCTGTCACTGGCTGCACAGGACGGATAGCGTCCTGTGCAGCCCCGATCACCGGGGATGAGCAGGTAGGAGAGGGAGGGGGGAATTTCGCTGCGGAGGGGGGCTTTGAGGTGCCCCCCCCCCGCAACAAGCCTGCCCACCAGAGCGATCAGACCCCCCCTGCACACCATCCCCATAGGGGGGAAAAAGGGGGGCGATCTGATCGCTCTGCATGAAACCTGATCTGTGCTGGGGGCTGCAGAGCCCACCCAGCACAGATCACAAAACATAACGCTGGTCCTTAAGGGGGGGTAAAGGGTGGGTCCTCAAGTGGTTAAAGGGACAGGTAAGTATTAATGGTTAATTAAGAATATTAAAGGACTTTTTTCGTGGTTATGTTTTTTGTTCAATTAAAATACTTTTTCTAAGTGTTTGTGTGTTTATTTACTTTTAACTCTTAAAGGAAATGGGTAAGGGGTACAAGTACCTCTATACTCATTTCTCCTGGGAGGGGGGGTGGGCATCTGGGGGACCCCTTTTTAAAGGGGACTCCCAGATTCCACCATGAACCCCCCCCAGGAAATCACGGCCTCCACCTCCACCGCCTATCGGAGGTGAAGAAGAGCCCCTTGTCCTTGGATTGGACAAGGGCTCGGAGGGGAGGGGAAAGCTTGGCTGCCCCTCCCCTTCCGAGACCCCCCAATCCATGGACCATGCGGGCTGGTATAGTCAGGGTGCGGAGCCCCAAGCAGCCGGTGCTCCGCATTCTGGCTATCCCAGCCTGCATGGGGGACAAGGGGTTAAAGGGGTCTGGGAGGGGGGACCCCACATCGGTTTTTTTTTATATTTCCCACACTCAGAACGAAGTAAGTAAAACTCTTCCCACTTGGGGGAATCTATGAAAAGAATACACTATTGTTATCTGTGCAAAAAAACTTGACATTTTCCGCATTTAAAAGACATTTTTGCCCTTGAAACTTAAAAATCGATTTTCTCAAAAACTATAAGGTCTTTTTGAAAAAAAAAATGTCCTCTTATTCCCGCTGATCCCCCTTAATATACCCTAGGAATTTGGTGTTCCTAAACTTTAAGCAGGCTTTGCTATTAACCGTTAAAGTCGGCGGGTTTTTAAATGTATACATTTTTACTTTGAAACTTTAACATCGATTTTCTCAAAAACTATAAGGTCTTTTTGAAAAAAAAAAAATTCCTCTTATTCCTCCTGATCTCCTTAATATATTCTCCAAATTTGAGGCTCTTAGCATTTAAGGGGGCTTTGCTATTAACCCTTAAAGTCGGCGGCTTTTTTATATTATACAGAGCGTTACGGTTTAACGCGAAATTACGGTAGCGTTTAATGCGAAATTACGGCATGAACGAAACGCGAAATTACGCGTTGAAAATTACGCTTACGGTATTTTCAATTACGATTTTAATGGCAATTACGCTACGCTAATTTCGCATCGTAATCGCAAATTTCGCATGCGTAATTATAGTAATGCGAAATTACGAAAATTTCGGCTCAACTCTGGCACAGTAATAGCAATGACCAAGGTCCAGCTGAACAGATAGGGCTGTATAATGCAGTCAGTGGGCAACACACACAAAAAAAAAAACACATCAGGAGAACATTACCTCTCAAAAGAGCTGTTGAGGGGTGCTATTTTAGCAATAACAATCAGCCAGGAGCAAGCTAACAAGCCTACAAGAGCCTAACTAATCTTTCCCTATGAAAGTCTGCCAGCAGCTGTCCCTTGACTAATGAATACAGGTACACGAGAGAGTGTAATAGCCAGCGCTGCCTGCCTTTTATAAGGGGAGGAGTGGCTCCAGGAGAGAGGGTAGCCTAATTGGCTACAATGTGCCTGCTGACTGTGTAGAGGGTCAAAGTTGACCCTAATGGTGCACTTTGGGAGCAAACTGAACTTCCGCAAAAGTTCGCCTTCGCTGGCGAACGCGAACCACCGGAAGTTCGCAGGCGAACCGTTCGGGCCATCTCTACGCACTGCCCGAGTTGCAGAGGTGGAGCAGATTTCACCTGCATTATTTCAGAAAAGACATGCAAGAATACAGTATTTCAGACACGTTACACATTACATACACAATACATTACATGCACAATACATTGAAGAATAAGAAGATACATTTTTGCATAGGAGAAAAACATTTTCCCATAAATACAATGGCCTCAATTCACTAAGCTTATCTCCTCCTGTCTTTAACTTAGAGCTCAGGGTCCTAAATAGATTTATACATACCTGCGGCTTCCTCCAGCCCCATAAGCCCTGATCGCTACTACACCGCTGTCCTCATTCTTCTGCAGCACCTGTACCGGGTCCCCTCACTTCCATCAGTCGGCTCCAGTCTACGCAGCTGCTGGAGAGATACGTAGAGGGCGCACTTCTCTTACGCCAGACTGGAGCCAACTGACAGAGCTGTGGACAGCGGAGGACGGCGGCGTGGGAGCGATCAGAGCATATGGGTCTGGAGGAAGCCCCAGGTATGTATAAATCTTTTTATATGCCTGAGCTCTGGTACACTTTAATTACATTTCTAGAGTTATCACCATGGTAATAGGGCATGTAGTATTCAGGAAACAATTTACTTCAGGCAAACCTAAATGTAACTCTTATGTCTTTAAAGGAATCGTCAAGCAAAAAAAAAAATTAGTGCAGGCCGTGGCGGTGTTCAAGTCCATATGGTCGCCGAGCTGTGGTAGCTCAATGATAGAACAACAGTGACTGTCGAGCTGATCAAATTTGGTCTGTCCACAATGAAGCAACAACCTTATTATCTTCTTGTATGTAGGTAGGCATAGGTAGGTGCCCCAGTATAGGTAGGTAGGCATAAGTAGGTGTCCCAGTAGTTAGCTAGGTGTTATGATCATGTCTGCAGCATTTACTGCTGGCTGCAGTGGTATTGTAACCCAAGCAGTTCTGATGTCATTACATACATTTTCTTGCATAGTTTGGTTTGCACTTAAACTAGTTGCTGATTCCATCTGCAGTCGCTCTGAAGTTAATGACAGTTTAATATGCTTTTGTGTACACAAACATTGTCTGCTGCAATGGAGGGGCAATCCCTTTCCTGCAGGCTGCATATCATTGTCTGCCTTTTCCTGCTGTCAGCCTGTGATTAATTACCATTCACTTGTGTGGGAATCTGCAGGTCTGCTCCCATTGGATGACCTCAGTATAAAGAACTGCTTCCTGCAATGCTTGATGCTCTACCTGTAATGATCGCTGCTGCAGCAGCTATTACTGGAAGTAGTAGTGCTGCAGCTCAGGCAGTTCTGATCTATTTCCATGCAAGCTGCATAGCTTTGTCTGTCTTTCCCTGCTGTCAGCTTGTGACTGATTATCGTTCACCTGTGTGGGAATCTGCATGTCTGCTCCCATTGGATGACCTCAGTATAAAGATCTGCTTCCTGCAGGGTTTCCTTGGGTTTTCATAGCTTCAGCTTAAGCCTGCCTTGCTGTCGCTTTAGCCCCCGATCGTGTTTCTTGTTATAAAGATACTTTGCTGGTC
Source organism: Hyperolius riggenbachi (assembly GCF_040937935.1). Classification (NCBI taxonomy): domain Eukaryota; kingdom Metazoa; phylum Chordata; class Amphibia; order Anura; family Hyperoliidae; genus Hyperolius; species Hyperolius riggenbachi. The sequence goes on along the minus strand of NC_090649.1, from coordinate 80,736,839 downwards.
TTTGCATCATATATTGGTTCATTGCCAATATATATGCATACCAGCACGTTTATTATTTTCCTTGTATTTGTGTTACGTTGATACATCAGTGTCGCTGATGTATACGTACACGAACTGTTTATATCCTGTGTGCAGTTAGTCAGCTTTCCAGCACGTTTTGGTAGGTTGCGCGTACCGTGACCACCCGTGCTGAGGTAGTTACCCTGCTCCTGGTTCTGTTTGTGGATTGCGTTCATCTCTGCGAATAGATAACGAATCCTTCTGAATCCTGTTCTGTTACCGTTTGTGGATTGCGTTCATCTCTGCGAAGAGATAGCGAATCCCTCTGAGTCCTGTTCCCTGTGTTACTCCATTCCTAGTCAGCGTTCCTGCTTATGTCATATATCGGTTCATTGCCGATATATACATATGTTAGTCAGACGTTACAAATAGTTTCATTGATAGCTGTAATTGTAATACGCTAGGAAAACATACTTATTGTATATTTATCTGTGTTACGTTCATCTATCTCGATCCTGCTATTTTCTGACTATCCTGTCCTGTCTTTGTGAGGCACGCCATCGCCGCATCGCATTGGCTGCCTCATTCCAGTCTGTCTGGTTTTGGACGCTTGCTGTCGCTAAGTAGCCGCTAGCTAGCAAGCGTTCATTCTGTCTACCTGTCCTGATCTCCTCAGTTCTGGTTTGTGCGCTCAGCGCTACTTTGCGCTGAGACGTTATAACGAAAGCATTGTTTGTGGCTGTCAGATCTGCACCGGCTCTGTGCGCCACAATCTCCTATTGGAGTCAGTCCTCCCCTCCACTATACTAGGGATAGCCTGTTTCCTTGTGCTGGTGTGTGTACCTCCTCCACGCCAGCTCATGCGTTGCATGCTGACTGTGGAGAATACACCACCAAGCCTTACATTATGAAAACCCCATTACCAATCCCCATTGTGGGGGGGATTCCCAGAAAGTATGACACTGTTAATTATGGTTCCTGTTCCTTTAAGAAATTTGAAGAACTTAGCTCTGAAACAGAAAATGAGTTTTTCTCTGAATGTGCCAGGTTCCTGGCCAATCCTGATCTCCAAGCGACTCCTGTTTCAACCTGGGCACTCCAACTAAGTTATATTTTGTTTAAAGGGGAATTATTCCAGTGGGCATTTGATGTTCTCAATCATTCCGATTTGAAAGAAAGACCGCTGGAATTTCTAGCGTTTGTGATCCATAACTGGTTGCGCATAGATCCATTGCCTTTTCCTCTTAATGAACTCCTGGCAGCAGGTCAATCAGCTACTCCGTCAATTGCTTGCAAAAATGTTCAGCAAGCAGAAGGTGTTACTGATAATTTTCCTGCAGCCTTGAATAAATCACCAAGAACAGCAGGGAAAACAGCAGGGTCTAAGGCCAAACGCAAACGTTCTAAGAAACGTGTCCGATCTGCAGAGTCGTTATCCTTAGCGACTGAGACCTATAATGAGATTCTGCCATTAACAGATAATGAAATGCAATTGTCTTTCAGGGGAGTTAAATGGACTTATGAAACTACTAATGAACTTTCCTCCCTGGCTAGGGAAAATAAAGATTTTTGTTTAAAAAAATTATCTGAGTATGATTATGAGGAGATATTACAGAGTATTGAACAAATCAACTTATTTGTAAAGCAAGGAAAGTTTGCATACACTACAGTTCAGCACTTGCTACAGGTATTGGAGATTCTTAGGAATAAGGAATCTGCCAATCACCTGCTAATTAACCCAATATATGTCCCTGCTACAATCATATCTGCAAACCATGATCTGCCTGTTAAGTATGCTTGGAATCCTGCATTTGAGAAAGGAGAGATGGAAGCTCTGGTCAATGAATGGAAGAATGATTCAAGTTCATTTTGTCAATTTTACAGTGCAAAAAGTGAATTGGTATTGAATGCATGCATTAAGTCTGCCTATAACCTAATAAAAACTGGTGTGTGTGAGTATGACTTTGTGGCTCCATTGATTGATGTGTGGGAACTGATTTTGGATGATTTTTTTGTGACTCCGAATTTGCAAATTTGGCGTTCTGACCCGCCTGCTTCAGCACCTTTGGCTGATTCAGCAGGTGATTCGGAGCTCTTTTTGTGTGAAATTGAAGTTCCTGCAATTCCACCCTGTACCATGGATAACTCAGTGTTACTTCCCAGTAAAACAGAAGCCACTGATACATTCTTAACCTTGCCCTGCGCAAATTTCTCAGCAGAGAATCCAGAGGTCCTGCTGACTTCCGAGTCCAGCCTAGCCAGTACTCATGACTCTTTGTTCAGTGAAACAGACACCAGAAAAATCTTGCCTGTCTCTGCAAACACTTCTGCAGAAATTACCTGTGTTAATAAAGTTCAACTCCTGTCTGATCCAGCAGATGCGCAAACATTGTGTCTTGATCTTCCTGTTTCTACACCTCGCTCTAGTTTCGTGAATAGCTCAGAGCATCTGCTCTGTGAACCTGAAATCGCAGAATTATTACCTTGTTCAGAAAATTTTCCAATAAATTTGCCCTGTACCATGAATTGTGCAGTAGATCTCTCCAATGAAACTCAGGTCACAGAATCATTATGCTGTCCAGCAGGTGCTTCCATGGTTTTGCCCTGCAATATGGACTGTTCAGTGATCCTGTCCAGTGAAGCTGTGGTCACAGAGTCTTATGCTTCACCCAGTATTTTGGATACTTTAAACCCTCTAGCAGAGGAGGCTGAAGCACTGCTTACCTCAGTTGGTGTTGCAGTAATATTCACTTGTCTAGCAGCTGTTTTGGAATTACAGTCTGCTCTAATAAAACTTGATGAATTTCTGCCCAGCAAAGCAGAAGCCATTGAAATATTGTCCTCGTCAGCAAGTGTGTCAGATACCTTGCCCTGTACACAGTCTGATTTAACCAATGTTGTTGAGTCCCTCTCCAGTGTTGTAACAGCCGAGGAACTCCAGCCCTGTCCTCTGAATGTTTCAGAAGTCTTGCCCTGTAACATGGATAATTCTGATTCTCTGGTCAAAATAATAGAAATCTCAGAATTTCAGTCCGGTCTGATGAGTGTTCCTGAAACCCAGCCCTGTATCCTGAAAGATTCTAGTTCTCTGGCCGCTGTTGCAGAGGTTCCAGAGTCCCCTTCCTGTCCAGGGAATTCCTCAGTTTTGCCTAGTCCAGTGGGGGCTGCTGCAATACTGACTTGTTCTGTAGCGCCTCATGAGCTCCAATCCAGTGTATTAAATGAGTCTCTGTCCAGTCCAGAGGTAGTTGTGGAGTCCCTATCTGGTTCAGTGCATACATCAGAAGATTTGTCCTGTTTTGTTGGTGCCCCTGAATCTGATTTGTTACTGACTTTGCTGGAATCAGCGACATCTAAGTCTGATCCAGCATTCTCGTGTAAAAGTCCAGTGGTTGCGAAGTTTAGTCATGATGATTTTTTTTTGGCCAGTCCTGGTTTTGGTCCTGTCTTGGCTGACCCTGAGGCTCACAGTTCCTTGACATGCCCAGAGGTTTCTCTTGTGCCGGTGTGCCCAGATGTTCTTTGTGTGCCAGAATGCCCAAGTGTGTCTAAGGTGTTAGCGTGCTCTGATGCTTCCTTAGTGGGAACACGTTCTGATGTTGCCAGTCTGCCTGCATGCCCAGAGATGGTTCTGGTCCCTGAAAGCCCTGATATTGATGTTTGTCCTTGTGGCCCTGACTCGGGAATTGCCCTAGGTTCCATAGGGGTTCTTGATAGTTCTCCATGTGAGCCTAAGGGGCGTTCTGACCTATGGGGATCTCTTTGGAGCTTCAAGGTGTTCTGGGAGGTCTCTGAGAAAACCTGTCCTGGTGCCTTGGACTGGTTCAACAGTGGGTTTTGTGTTGGTAAAGACAGTACCGGTGGGCATTGCAAAGGCTTTGGCGTTTCTGAACGGTTCCTGGAAGGCGGTGGGTATCGCTCAGGGAATTTCGGAGGGCTTTCTTCTGGAAATCATGGTTCTGATGGGTGTCACACTGGGGCTTGTGGTACTGATGGGCGTGGTTCTGTAGGTTCTGGTTCTGATGGGTCCAGTCTTGTGGGGACTGATTCTGGAATTCGGTCTTGCCGGGCTGTCCCGGTCATCATGAATTATCAGTCAGACTGTTTTGTTGGGAATTTCGGTTTTGAAAAGCGTCTGGAATCCGCTTTTAAAGGCGGGGGTACTGTAATGATCGCTGCTGCAGCAGCTATTACTGGAAGTAGTAGTGCTGCAGCTCAGGCAGTTCTGATCTATTTCCATGCAAGCTGCATAGCTTTGTCTGTCTTTCCCTGCTGTCAGCTTGTGACTGATTATCGTTTACCTGTGTGGGAATCTGCATGTCTGCTCCCATTGGATGACCTCAGTATAAAGATCTGCTTCCTGCAGGGTTTCCTTGGGTTTTCATAGCTTCAGCTTAAGCCTGCCTTGCTGTCGCTTTAGCCCCGATCGTGTTTCTTGTTATAAAGATACTTTGCTGGTCTTTGCATCATATATTGGTTCATTGCCAATATATATGCATACCAGCACGTTTATTATTTTCCTTGTATTTGTGTTACGTTGATACATCAGTGTCGCTGATGTATACGTACACGAACTGTTTATATCCTGTGTGCAGTTAGTCAGCTTTCCAGCACGTTTTGGTAGGTTGCGCGTACCGTGACCACCCGTGCTGAGATAGTTACCCTGCTCCTGGTTCTGTTTGTGGATTGCGTTCATCTCTGCGAATAGATAACGAATCCTTCTGAATCCTGTTCTGTTACCGTTTGTGGATTGCGTTCATCTCTGCGAAGAGATAGCGAATCCCTCTGAGTCCTGTTCCCTGTGTTACTCCATTCCTAGTCAGCGTTCCTGCTTATGTCATATATCGGTTCATTGCCGATATATACATATGTTAGTCAGACGTTACAAATAGTTTCATTGATAGCTGTAATTGTAATACGCTAGGAAAACATACTTATTGTATATTTATCTGTGTTATGTTCATCTATCTCGATCCTGCTATTTTCTGACTATCCTGTCCTGTCTTTGTGAGGCACGCCATCGCCGCATCGCATTGGCTGCCTCATTCCAGTCTGTCTGGTTTTGGACGCTTGCTGTCGCTAAGTAGCCGCTAGCTAGCAAGCGTTCATTCTGTCTACCTGTCCTGATCTCCTCAGTTCTGGTTTGTGCGCTCAGCGCTACTTTGCGCTGAGACGTTACAACGAAAGCATTGTTTGTGGCTGTCAGATCTGCACCGGCTCTGTGCGCCACAATCTCCTATTGGAGTCAGTCCTCCCCTCCACTATACTAGGGATAGCCTGTTTCCTGGTGCTAGTGTGTGTACCTCCTCCACGCCAGCTCATGCGTTGCATGCTGACTGTGGAGAATACACCACCAAGCCTTACACTACCATAGTCTCAGATTCAGTCTGTTACTCTGCTCGTGCCCCACCTCGTTCCTAGTCCGTGTGGACTGCGCTGACTCCTGCGAAGGGGTCAGCGAGTCCTCCTAGTTCTGCTCTTGTTTCTAGAAGTTGTTACTTTGCTTGTCTTGTGTCATATATTGGTTCATCGCCAATATATACGCATACTTGCGCATTTTGTTATTTTCTTTGTATTCGTGTTACGTTGATACATCAGTGTCGCTGATATATACGTACACGAACTGTTTATTTCCTGTGTTCAGTTAGTCAGCCTTCCAGCACGTTTTGGTAGTTTGCGCGTATCGTGAGCACCCGTGCTGAGCTAGTATCCTGTTCCTGGTCCTGTTTGTGGATTGCGTTCATCTCTGCGAAGAGATAGCGAATCCTTCTGAGTCCTGTTCCCTGTATTACTCCAGTCTTAGTCAGAGTTCCTGCTTATGTCATATATCGGTTCATTGCCGATATATACATATGTTAGTCAGACGTTACAAATAGTTTCATTAATAGCTGTAATTGTAATACGCTAGGAAATCATACTTATTGTATATTTATCTGTGTTACGTTCATCTATCTTGATCCTGCTATTTCCTGACTATCCTGTCCTGTCTTTGTGAGGCACGCCATTGCTGCAAACGCATTGGCTACCTCATTCCAGTCTGTTTTATTGTGGACGCTTGCTGTCACTAAGTAGTGGCTAGTTAAGCAAGCGTTCATTCTGTCTACCTGTCCTGATCTCCTCAGTCCTGGTTTATGCGCTCAGCGCTACTTTGCGCTGAGACGTTATTACGAAAGTGTTGTTTGTGGCTGTTCGGATCTGCACCGGCTCTGTGCACCACAATCTCCTATTGGAGTCAGTCCTCTCCTCCACTAAACTGGGGATATCCTGATTCCTTTTGCTGGTGTGTGTACCTCCTTCACGTCAGCTTATGTGTTGCATGCTGACTGTGGAGATTACACCTCCAAGCTTAACATTATGGTAGCCCCATTACCAATCCCTATTGTGGGGGGAATTTCCAGAAATTATGACACTGTTTGTCAGGGGTCCTGCTCCTTTAAAAAATTTGAAAAGCTTGGTCCTGAAGTTACAGACAAATTTATATCAGAATTGGTTAAAGTTCTGGCCAATCCCGACTTTCGGGCTTCTGCAATTTCTACCTGGTCTGATTGGATCGTTTGTGCTCTTTTTAAGGGCAAACTTTTTGATTGGGCAATCGATGTCTTAGATCACACTCAGTTTAGACAAAGTCCTTTGCAATTTATAGCTTTTGTAATTCACAATTGGTTGCGCATAGATCCATTGCCTTTTCCTCTTAACCTGCCTGGCGTTCTATTAAGATCGCCAGGCAGGCTGCGGGAGGGTTTTTTTTTAATAAAAAAAAAACTATTTCATGCAGCCAACTGAAAGTTGGCTGCATGAAAGTCCACTAGAGGGCGCTCCGGAGGCGATCTTCCGATCGCCTCCGGCGCCCAGAATAAACAAGGAAGGCCGCAATGAGCGGCCTTCCTTGTTTTGCTTACATCGTCGCCATAGCGACGAGCGGAGTGACGTCATCGACGTCAGCCGACGTCCTGACGTCAGCCGCCTCCGATCCAGCCCTTAGCGCTGGCCGGAACTTTTTGTTCCGGCTACGCTGGGCTCAGGCGGCTAGGGTGGCCCTCTTTCGCCGCTGCTCGCGGCGGATCGCCGCAGAGCGGCGGCGATCAGGCAGCACACGCGGCTGGCAAAGTGCCGGCTGCGTGTGCTGCTTTTTATTTGAGCCAAATCGGCCCAGCAGGGCCTGAGCGGCAGGCTCCGGCGGTACTGGACGAGCTGAGCTCGTCCAGACCGCCCAGCAGGTTAATGAACTCCTGGCAGCAGGCCAATCAGCTGCTCCTTCAATTGCTTGCAAGAATGAGCAGCAAGTAGAAAGTGTTACTGATAATTTTCCTGCAGCTTTGAATAAATCACCAAAAACAGCAAGGTCAAAGGCAAAACGCAAACGTTCTAAGAAACGTGTCCAATCTGCAGAATCGTTATCTTTAGCGACTGCGCATCAGACCTGCAATGAGATTCTGCCATTAACAGATAATGAAATGCAATTGTCTTTCAGGGGAGTTAAATGGACTTATGAAACTACTAATGAACTTTCATCACTGGCTAGGGAAAATAAAGATTTTTGTTTAAAAGAATTATCTGAGTATGATTATGAGGATATATTACAGAGTACTGAACAAATCAATCTATTCGTGCAGCAAGAAAAATTTGCATACACTACAGTCCAACACTTGCTACAGGTATTGGAGATCCTTAGGAATAAGAAATCTGCCAATCGCCTGCTAAATAATCCAATGTATGTTTCTGCCAAAACCACATTTGCAAACTGTGATCTGCCTGTTAAGCAGTGAATTAGTATTGAATGCATGCATTAAGTCTGCCTATAACCTAATAAAAACTGGTGTGTGTGGGTATGACCTTGTGGCTCCATTGATCGATGTGTGGAAAATGATTTTGGACGATTTTTATGCGATTCAATCAGTTGATACCAGGGAAGACACACTGTCAATTGGAGACTGTCCCACTTCTCCAGTTACTGAGTCCCTGCCATGTCTTGTGAATGTTCCTGTAACTCCACCCTGTACCATGGATAACTCAGTGTTACTTCCCAGTAAAACAGAAGCCACTGATACTTTCTTAACTTTGCCCTGCACAAATTTCTCAGCAGAGAATCCAGAGGTCCTGCTGACTTCTGAGTCCAGCCTAGCCAGTACTCATGAGTCTTTGTTCAGTGAAACAGACACCAGAAAAATCTTGCCTGTCTCTGCAAACACTTCTGCAGAAATTACCTGTGTTAATAAAGTTCAACTCCTGTCTGATCCAGCAGATGCCAATAGATGCACTACATCCTGTCCAGAAACCTCAGAACCCCAGCATCTGAATTTTCCAATTTCACAATTGAATGGTGATTTAGATGCGCAAACATTGTGTTTTGATCTTCCTGTTTCTACACCTCACTCTAGCTTCGTGAATAACTCAGAGCGTCTGCTATGTGAATCCGAAATCGCAGAATTATTACCGTGTTCAGAAAATGTTCCAGTAACTTTGCCCTGTACCATGAATTGTGCAGTAGATCTCTCCAATGAAACTCAGGTCACAGAATCATTATGCTGTCCAGCAGGTGCTTCCATGGTTTTGCCCTGCAATATGGACTGTTCAGTGATCCTGTCCAGTGAAGCTGTGGTCACAGAGTCTTATGCTTCACCCAGTACTTTGGATACTTCAAACCCTCTAGCAGAGGAGTCTGAGGCACTGCTTACCTCAGTTGGTGTTGCAGTAATATTCACTTGTCTAGCAGCTGTTTTGGAATTACAGTCTGCTCTAATAAAACTTGATGAATTTCTGCCCAGCGAAGCAGAAGCCATTGAAATATTGTCCTCGTCAGCAAGTGTGTTAGATACCTTGCCCTGTACACAGTCTGATTTAACCAATGTTGTTGAGTCCCTCTCCAGTGTTGTAACAGCCGAGGAACTCCAGCCCTGTCCTCTGAATGTTTCAAAAGTCTTGCCCTGTAACATGGATAATTCTGACTCGCTGGAAAAAATAATAGAAATCTCAGAATTTCAATCCGGGTTAATGAGTGTTTCTGAAACCCAGCCCTGTATCCTGGAAAATTCTGGTTCTCTGGCCGGTGTGGCAGAAGTTCCAGAGTCCCCTTTCTGTCCAGTGAGTTACTCAGTTTTGCCTAGTTCAGTGGGGATTGCTGCACTACTGACTTGTTTTGCAGCCCTTCATGAGCTCCAATCCAGTGTATTTGATGAGTCTCTGTCTAGTCCAGAAGAAGTTATGGGAACCCTGTCTAGTTCGGTGCATACATCAGAAGATTTGTCCTGTCTTGTAAATGCCCCTGAACATGATTTGTTAATAACCTTGCTGGAATCAGAGACATCTAAGTCTGATCCTGCATTTTTTAGTGAGAATCCAGTAACTGTGAAGTCTAGTCATGATGATTTTTTTTTGCCCAGTCCTGGTTTCGGTCCTACCTTGACTGACTTTGAGGTTCGCAGTTCCTTGACATGCCCAGAAGTCTCTCTTGTGCCGGTGTGCCCAGATGTGTTTCGTATGCCAGAATGCCCAAGTGTGTCTGTGTTGGCGTGCTCACACGCTTCCCTAGTGGAGACATGTTCTGATGTTGCCGGTTGGCCTGCATGCCCGGAGATGGTTCTGGTCCCTAAAAGCCCTGATCTTGATGTTTGTCCTTGTGACCCTGACTCTAGAGTTGCCCTGGGTTCCATGGGGGTTCTTGATGGTTCTCCATGTGAGCCTAAGGGGCGTTCTGACCTGTGGGGATCTCTTTGGAGCTTCCAAGTGTTCTGGGAGATCTCTGAGGAAACTTGTCCTGGTACCTTGGACTGGTTCAACGGTGGGTTTTGTGTTGGTAGGGACAGTTCCGGTGGGCATTGCAAAGGCTTTGGCGTTTTTGGACGGTCCCGGGAAGGCGGTGGGTATCGCTCAGAGATTTTCTGGGGGCTTTTTTCTGGAAGTCGTGGTTCTGATGGGTATCACACTGAGGCTTGTAGTGCTGACGGGCATGGTTCTGTAGGTTCTGGTTCTGATGGGTCCAGTCTTGTGGGGACTGATTCTGGAATTTGGTCTTGCCGGGCTGTCCCGGTCATCATGAATTATCAGTCAGATTGTTTTGTTGGGAATTTCAGTTTTGAAAAGCGTCTGGTATCCGCTTTTAAGGGGGGGGGGGGGTAATGTTATGATCATGTCTGCAGCGTTTACTGCTGGCTGCAGTGGTATTGTAACCCAAGCAGTTCTGATGTCATTACATGCATTTTCTTGCATAGTTTGGTTTGCACTTAAACTAGTTGCTGATTCCATCTGCAGTCGCTCTGAAGTTAATGACAGTTTAATATGCTTTTGTGTAAACAAACATTGTCTGCTGCAATGGAGGGGCAATCCCTTTCCTGCAGGCTGCATATCATTGTCTGCCTTTTCCTGCTGTCAGCCTGTGATTAATTACCATTCACTTGTGTGGGAATCTGCAGGTCTGCTCCCATTGGATGACCTCAGTATAAAGAACTGCTTCCTGCAATGCTTGATGGGCTACCATAGTCTCAGATTCAGTCTGTTACTCTGCTCGTGCCCCACCTCGTTCCTAGTCCGTGTGGACTGCGCTGACTCCTGCGAAGGGGTCAGCGAGTCCTCCTAGTTCTGCTCTTGTTTCTAGAAGTTGTTACTTTGCTTGTCTTGTGTCATATATTGGTTCATCGCCAATATATACGCATACTTGCGCATTTTGTTATTTTCTTTGTATTCGTGTTACGTTGATACATCAGTGTCGCTGATATATACGTACACGAACTGTTTATTTCCTGTGTTCAGTTAGTCAGCCTTCCAGCACGTTTTGGTAGTTTGCGCGTATCGTGAGCACCCGTGCTGAGCTAGTATCCTGTTCCTGGTCCTGTTTGTGGATTGCGTTCATCTCTGCGAAGAGATAGCGAATCCTTCTGAGTCCTGTTCCCTGTATTACTCCAGTCTTAGTCAGAGTTCCTGCTTATGTCATATATCGGTTCATTGCCGATATATACATATGTTAGTCAGACGTTACAAATAGTTTCATTGATAGCTGTAATTGTAATACGCTAGGAAATCATACTTATTGTATATTTATCTGTGTTACGTTCATCTATCTTGATCCTGCTATTTCCTGACTATCCTGTCCTGTCTTTGTGAGGCACGCCATTGCTGCAAACGCATTGGCTACCTCATTCCAGTCTGTTTTATTGTGGACGCTTGCTGTCACTAAGTAGTGGCTAGTTAAGCAAGCATTCATTCTGTCTACCTGTCCTGATCTCCTCAGTCCTGGTTTATGCGCTCAGCGCTACTTTGCGCTGAGACGTTATTACGAAAGTGTTGTTTGTGGCTGTTCGGATCTGCACCGGCTCTGTGCACCACAATCTCCTATTGGAGTCAGTCCTCTCCTCCACTAAACTGGGGATATCCTGATTCCTTTTGCTGGTGTGTGTACCTCCTTCACGTCAGCTTATGTGTTGCATGCTGACTGTGGAGATTACACCTCCAAGCTTAACATTATGGTAGCCCCATTACCAATCCCTATTGTGGGGGGAATTTCCAGAAATTATGACACTGTTTGTCAGGGGTCCTGCTCCTTTAAAAAATTTGAAAAGCTTGGTCCTGAAGTTACAGACAAATTTATATCAGAATTGGTTAAAGTTCTGGCCAATCCCGACTTTCGAGCTTCTGCAATTTCTACCTGGTCTGATTGGATCGTTTGTGCTCTTTTTAAGGGCAAACTTTTTGATTGGGCAATCGATGTCTTAGATCACACTCAGTTTAGACAAAGTCCTTTGCAATTCATAGCTTTTGTAATTCACAATTGGTTGCGCATAGATCCATTGCCTTTTCCTCTTAATGAACTCCTGGCAGCAGGCCAATCAGCTGCTCCTTCAATTGCTTGCAAGAATGAGCAGCAAGTAGAAAGTGTTACTGATAATTTTCCTGCAGCTTTGAATAAATCACCAAAAACAGCAAGGTCAAAGGCAAAACGCAAACGTTCTAAGAAACGTGTCCAATCTGCAGAATCGTTATCTTTAGCGACTGCGCATCAGACCTGCAATGAGATTCTGCCATTAACAGATAATGAAATGCAATTGTCTTTCAGGGGAGTTAAATGGACTTATGAAACTACTAATGAACTTTCATCACTGGCTAGGGAAAATAAAGATTTTTGTTTAAAAGAATTATCTGAGTATGATTATGAGGATATATTACAGAGTACTGAACAAATCAATCTATTCGTGCAGCAAGAAAAATTTGCATACACTACAGTCCAACACTTGCTACAGGTATTGGAGATCCTTAGGAATAAGAAATCTGCCAATCGCCTGCTAAATAATCCAATGTATGTTTCTGCCAAAACCACATTTGCAAACTGTGATCTGCCTGTTAAGTATGCTTGGAATCCTCCATTTGAGAAAGGAGAGATGGAAGCTCTGGTCAATGAATGGAAGAATGATTCGAGTTCATTTTGTCAATTTTACAGTGCAAAAAGTGAATTAGTATTGAATGCATGCATTAAGTCTGCCTATAACCTAATAGAGCCAAATTAATCCATGCCATGCACTGATGAGGATCAAACAATCCGAAACAGTCTGTATGCATGTTGGATTATTATGGCTCTGTACAATTTAACAAGCTGACACATCATTGCATTCCAGCGGTTCTGGAGGTGTGTTTAGCTTCTAAGGGTACAATGGTTAATTTGCATATATTCAGCAGTGGTGCCTGGGAGACATCTCGAGCTCACTCCAACCTGAATTATCGCAAATTCTTTCTGTTTTAGGAAAGCAAATTTTTGTTTTTCTTAACATCTTAGTAAGGGGGCTTTTAGGACCATTGTAGTCCCTTACACACTCCAATGAGTTCTGGGTCACCATGAGCTTGCTGGTTAGTCTGTACCTCTCGGTTTACAAGCCCTACTCCATAGAGCCAAATTAATCCATGCCATGCACTGATGAGGATCAAACAATCCGAAACAGTCTGTATGCATGTTGGATTATTATGGCTCTGTACAATTTAACAAGCTGACACATCATTGCATTCCAGCGGTTCTGGAGGTGTGTTTAGCTTCTAAGGGTACAATGGTTAATTTGCATATATTCAGCTGTGGTGCCTGGGAGACATCTCGAGCTCACTCCAACCTGAATTATCGCAAATTCTTTCTGTTTTAGGAAAGCAAATTTTTGTTTTTTTTTATAACCTAATAAAAACTGGTGTGTGTGGGTATGACCTTGTGGCTCCATTGATCGATGTGTGGAAAATGATTTTGGACGATTTTTATGCGATTCAATCAGTTGATACCAGGGAAGACACACTGTCAATTGGAGACTGTCCCACTTCTCCAGTTACTGAGTCCCTGCCATGTCTTGTGAATGTTCCTGTAACTCCACCCTGTACCATGGATAACTCAGTGTTACTTCCCAGTAAAACAGAAGCCACTGATACTTTCTTAACTTTGCCCTGCACAAATTTCTCAGCAGAGAATCCAGAGGTCCTGCTGACTTCTGAGTCCAGCCTAGCCAGTACTCATGAGTCTTTGTTCAGTGAAACAGACACCAGAAAAATCTTGCCTGTCTCTGCAAACACTTCTGCAGAAATTACCTGTGTTAATAAAGTTCAACTCCTGTCTGATCCAGCAGATGCCAATAGATGCACTACATCAGTTTCCGAGTCCCAGCAATCCTGTCCAGAAACCTCAGAACCCCAGCATCTGAATTTTCCAATTTCACAATTGAATGGTGATTTAGATGCGCAAACATTGTGTTTTGATCTTCCTGTTTCTACACCTCACTCTAGCTTCGTGAATAACTCAGAGCGTCTGCTATGTGAATCCGAAATCGCAGAATTATTACCGTGTTCAGAAAATGTTCCAGTAACTTTGCCCTGTACCATGAATTGTGCAGTAGATCTCTCCAATGAAACTCAGGTCACAGAATCATTATGCTGTCCAGCAGGTGCTTCCATGGTTTTGCCCTGCAATATGGACTGTTCAGTGATCCTGTCCAGTGAAGCTGTGGTCACAGAGTCTTATGCTTCACCCAGTACTTTGGATACTTCAAACCCTCTAGCAGAGGAGTCTGAGGCACTGCTTACCTCAGTTGGTGTTGCAGTAATATTCACTTGTCTAGCAGCTGTTTTGGAATTACAGTCTGCTCTAATAAAACTTGATGAATTTCTGCCCAGCGAAGCAGAAGCCATTGAAATATTGTCCTCGTCAGCAAGTGTGTTAGATACCTTGCCCTGTACACAGTCTGATTTAACCAATGTTGTTGAGTCCCTCTCCAGTGTTGTAACAGCCGAGGAACTCCAGCCCTGTCCTCTGAATGTTTCAAAAGTCTTGCCCTGTAACATGGATAATTCTGACTCGCTGGAAAAAATAATAGAAATCTCAGAATTTCAATCCGGGTTAATGAGTGTTTCTGAAACCCAGCCCTGTATCCTGGAAAATTCTGGTTCTCTGGCCGGTGTGGCAGAAGTTCCAGAGTCCCCTTTCTGTCCAGTGAGTTACTCAGTTTTGCCTAGTTCAGTGGGGATTGCTGCACTACTGACTTGTTTTGCAGCCCTTCATGAGCTCCAATCCAGTGTATTTGATGAGTCTCTGTCTAGTCCAGAAGAAGTTATGGGAACCCTGTCTAGTTCGGTGCATACATCAGAAGATTTGTCCTGTCTTGTAAATGCCCCTGAACATGATTTGTTAATAACCTTGCTGGAATCAGAGACATCTAAGTCTGATCCTGCATTTTTTAGTGAGAATCCAGTAACTGTGAAGCCTAGTCATGATGATTTTTTTTTGCCCAGTCCTGGTTTCGGTCCTACCTTGACTGACTTTGAGGTTCGCAGTTCCTTGACATGCCCAGAAGTCTCTCTTGTGCCGGTGTGCCCAGATGTGTTTCGTATGCCAGAATGCCCAAGTGTGTCTGTGTTGGCGTGCTCACACGCTTCCCTAGTGGAGACATGTTCTGATGTTGCCGGTTGGCCTGCATGCCCGGAGATGGTTCTGGTCCCTAAAAGCCCTGATCTTGATGTTTGTCCTTGTGACCCTGACTCTAGAGTTGCCCTGGGTTCCATGGGGGTTCTTGATGGTTCTCCATGTGAGCCTAAGGGGCGTTCTGACCTGTGGGGATCTCTTTGGAGCTTCCAAGTGTTCTGGGAGATCTCTGAGGAAACTTGTCCTGGTACCTTGGACTGGTTCAACGGTGGGTTTTGTGTTGGTAGGGACAGTTCCGGTGGGCATTGCAAAGGCTTTGGCGTTTTTGGACGGTCCCGGGAAGGCGGTGGGTATCGCTCAGAGAGTTTCTGGGGGCTTTTTTCTGGAAGTCGTGGTCCTGATGGGTATCACACTGAGGCTTGTAGTGCTGACGGGCATGGTTCTGTAGGTTCTGGTTCTGATGGGTCCAGTCTTGTGGGGACTGATTCTGGAATTTGGTCTTGCCGGGCTGTCCCGGTCATCATGAATTATCAGTCAGATTGTTTTGTTGGGAATTTCAGTTTTGAAAAGCGTCTGGTATCCGCTTTTAAGGGGGGGGGGGGGGGGGGTAATGTTATGATCATGTCTGCAGCGTTTACTGCTGGCTGCAGTGGTATTGTAACCCAAGCAGTTCTGATGTCATTACATGCATTTTCTTGCATAGTTTGGTTTGCACTTAAACTAGTTGCTGATTCCATCTGCAGTCGCTCTGAAGTTAATGACAGTTTAATATGCTTTTGTGTAAACAAACATTGTCTGCTGCAATGGAGGGGCAATCCCTTTCCTGCAGGCTGCATATCATTGTCTGCCTTTTCCTGCTGTCAGCCTGTGATTAATTACCATTCACTTGTGTAGGAATCTGCAGGTCTGCTCCCATTGGATGACCTCAGTATAAAGAACTGCTTCCTGCAATGCTTGATGGGCTACCATAGTCTCAGATTCAGTCTGTTACTCTGCTCGTGCCCCACCTCGTTCCTAGTCCGTGTGGACTGCGCTGACTCCTGCGAAGGGGTCAGCGAGTCCTCCTAGTTCTGCTCTTGTTTCTAGAAGTTGTTACTTTGCTTGTCTTGTGTCATATATTGGTTCATCGCCAATATATACGCATACTTGCGCATTTTGTTATTTTCTTTGTTTTCGTGTTACGTTGATACATCAGTGTCGCTGATATATACGTACACGAACTGTTTATTTCCTGTGTTCAGTTAGTCAGCCTTCCAGCACGTTTTGGTAGTTTGCGCGTATCGTGAGCACCCGTGCTGAGCTAGTATCCTGTTCCTGGTCCTGTTTGTGGATTGCGTTCATCTCTGCGAAGAGATAGCGAATCCTTCTGAGTCCTGTTCCCTGTATTACTCCAGTCTTAGTCAGAGTTCCTGCTTATGTCATATATCGGTTCATTGCCGATATATACATATGTTAGTCAGACGTTACAAATAGTTTCATTGATAGCTGTAATTGTAATACGCTAGGAAATCATACTTATTGTATATTTATCTGTGTTACGTTCATCTATCTTGATCCTGCTATTTCCTGACTATCCTGTCCTGTCTTTGTGAGGCACGCCATTGCTGCAAACGCATTGGCTACCTCATTCCAGTCTGTTTTATTGTGGACGCTTGCTGTCACTAAGTAGTGGCTAGTTAAGCAAGCGTTCATTCTGTCTACCTGTCCTGATCTCCTCAGTCCTGGTTTATGCGCTCAGCGCTACTTTGCGCTGAGACGTTATTGCGAAAGTGTTGTTTGTGGCTGTTCGGATCTGCACCGGCTCTGTGCACCACAATCTCCTATTGGAGTCAGTCCTCTCCTCCACTAAACTGGGGATATCCTGATTCCTTTTGCTGGTGTGTGTACCTCCTTCACGTCAGCTTATGTGTTGCATGCTGACTGTGGAGATTACACCTCCAAGCTTAACATTAGGCATAGGTAGGAGGCCCAGTATAGGTAGGTAGGCATAGGTAGGTGCCCCAGTAGTTAGCTAGTCATAGGTAGGAGGCCCAGTATAGGTAGGTAGGCATAGGTAGGTGCCCCAGTAGTTAGCTAGGCATAGGTAGGTGTCCCAGTATAGATAGATAGGCATAAGTAAGTGCCCCAGTAGTTAGCTAGGCATAGGTAGAAGTCCCAGTACAGGTAGGTAGGCATAGGTAGGAGTCCTAGTATAGGTAGGTAGGTGTAGGTAGGTGCCCTAGTATAGGTAGGTAGACATAGGTAGGTGCCCCAGTAGTTAGCTAGGAGTCCCAGTACAGGTAGGTAGGCATAGGCAGGAGTCCCAGTGTAGGTAGGTAGGCATAGGTAGGAGTCACAGTATAGGTAGGAAGGTATAGGTAGGTGCCCCAGTAGTTAGCTAGGCATAGGTAGGAGTCCCAGTATAGGTAGGTAGGCATAGGTAGAAGTCCCAGTATAGGTAGGTAGGCATAGATAGGTGTCCCATAGGCATAGGTAGGTGCCCCAGTAGTTAGCTAGGCATAGGTAGAAGTTCCAGTATAGGTAGGTAGGCATAGGTAGGTGCCCCAGTAGTTAGCTAGTCATAGGTAGGAGGCCCAGTATAGGTAGGTAGGCATAGGTAGGTGCCCCAGTAGTTAGCTAGGCATAGGTAGGTGTCCCAGTATAGATAGATAGGCATAAGTAAGTGCCCCAGTAGTTAGCTAGGCATAGGTAGAAGTCCCAGTACAGGTAGGTAGGCATAGGTAGGAGTCCTAGTATAGGTAGGTAGGTGTAGGTAGGTGCCCTAGTATAGGTAGGTAGACATAGGTAGGTGCCCCAGTAGTTAGCTAGGAGTCCCAGTACAGGTAGGTAGGCATAGGCAGGAGTCCCAGTGTAGGTAGGTAGGCATAGGTAGGAGTCACAGTATAGGTAGGAAGGTATAGGTAGGTGCCCCAGTAGTTAGCTAGGCATAGGTAGGAGTCCCAGTATAGGTAGGTAGGCATAGGTAGAAGTCCCAGTATAGGTAGGTAGGCATAGATAGGTGTCCCAGTATAGGTAGATAGGCATAGGTAGGTGCCCCAGTAGTTAGCTAGGCATAGGTAGAAGTCCCAGTATAGGTAGGTAGGCATAGGTAGGTGTCCCAGTATAGGTAGATAGGCATAGGTAGGTGCCCCAGTAGTTAGCTAGGCATAGGTAGGAGTCCCAGTATAGGTGGGTAGGCATAGGTAGAAGTCCCAGTATAGGTAGATAGGCATAGGTAGGTGCCCCAGTAGTTAGCTAGGCATAGGTAGGAGTCCCAGTATATGTAGGAAGGCATAGGTAGGTGCCCTAGTTTAGATAGGTAGGTAGGCATAGGTAGGTGTCCCTGTATAGGTAAGTAGATGCCCCAGTAGTCAGGTAGGCATAGGTAGGTGTCCCCGTATAGGTAAGTAGGTGCCCCAGTAGTTAGGTAGGCATAGGTAGGTGTCCCAGTATAGATAATTAGGCAGGGCCTGGCTGGCACAGTAATAGCAATTACCAAGGTCCAGCTGCAACAGATAGGGCTGTATAATGCACTGTCAGTGGACAACACAAAAAAAAAAAACACATCAGGAGAACATTAGCTCTCAAAAGAGCTGTTGTGGGGTGCTATTTTAGCAATAACAATCAGCCAGGAGCAAGCTAACTAGCCTACAAGAGCCTAACTAATCTTTCCCTATGAGAGTCTGCCAGCTGTCCCTTCACTAAGTAATGCAGGCACATGAATGAGTGTAAATAGGGGGGCTGCCTGCCTTTTATAAGGGGGGGAGTGGCTCCAGGAGAGAGTGTAGCCTAATTGGCTACAATGTGCCTGCTGACTGTGATGTAGAGGGTCAAAGTTGACCCTAATGGCGCACTATGGGGGCGAATCGAACTTCCGCAAAAGGTCGCCCTCGCTGGCGAACGCGAACCACCGGAAGTTTGCCTGGAACCGTTCGGGCCATCTCTAGTGTTATGTATGTATATTAAGTATTTATCTACTTATATATGTGTTTTTTCCCTGGCATAGCATGGCTAATCATCCTGCTTCAATAAGGCAAGCTTCTTTAGTGAATTAACAGTAATCAATGTGTGGTGGTAAGTTTTCTCTTGCCTTATTATCACCAGCATGACCTCCGTGAATTGAGGCCATTGTACTCAACAGGGCATAAGAAGATATTTGCAGATGAGAAAACACATTTTCAAATTTTTCTATAAATGCATTAAAGTCTGTGGACAAGAGAAAGTTATATTGTCACGAAATGACACGCCATTGAAATGATTACGTATCATTATTACTTTTACATACAATTTTTTTTCCAATAGTCTAAAATTTTGCATTATTAATACCAAATTATTCCTGCGTGAATTTTGAGCTCAATGCTAGTCTTGATCCTTACTCTGATTTTGTCAAGGTGTATTATCTCATTCAGTTTGCCATTAATCTGTGATCTCTCCCCAGCAGAGTTCTGCACATGCAATGGATGTGAACTCATAGAAAAAATCATTTTGCACGATTCAACTGAGATGACAATTGAAGAAAGATTGACGATTTGGGAAGGTAATGCTCAAAAATGATATATCATGCATCTTGCTTGTATCAGATGGTTGGGGGGAGGGGGGTGAAGGGGAACAAAGGGATAAGTCTTTCCGCAATTGTGAGGAGCATTGTTTGCATTTTTAGACAGCTTTAGGGTTAGTGTGCATAGACATTCGTATTCTGTATTTGATCGTCATCCCTTGGACAGATCTTACAGAGTCTGAATTTTGAATGGAATCTTCTGGAGCACTTTAACCTCACATAGCTGATTTCATGCACAGCACAGTCTGATATTCTGTATGTAGGTCAAAAGGCACACTGTCAGGTCCAACTGGTATTATACTCTGATACACAATGTATGCGGATGCGGCCGACTAGCTAACACTTCCAAAGAGTGACCTAATCAGACACACAACTCTTTGTAAGCAGATTCCGCATACGAAGTGAAGCGCAGAGACTATACCAGCAGACTACTGCAAACAATGGGCAGGGAACAAGAAATAAGTAAGAACTGTTAATAGTCACCTGTGTTTCAGAGGCAGCGGTAATCCAGTGAATACTAGTGATGTAGTAGGTTAGCAAGCCAAGGTCATAAACACAAAAATCCAGCAGGGTCAAAACGAGGTACAGATAAGGATGAGACAAAGCCGTGATTTTGACAAGCCAAAGTCAGCAGGAGAGGTCTAGCAGAATTCCAAGGCAAGGTACAGGAGAGGGCAAGGCAAAGCGTAGTTATTAGACAAGCAAATTCAGCAACAATGGTCATACAAAACTTAGTCAAACAGATAGTGATGACCAGGGCCGCCATCAGACATTTTGGGTCCCCTCACACATCATCAGGCCTGGGCCCCCCTCCCTGGGCCCACCCACTGGTTCCTGTGCCCACCCACTAGCCACCCCACCCCCATGTCCGTGCGCGAAGTGCGCTGCGGCGAAAAATGTGCATGGCTCCGACACTGAAGAATGCGGCATGCACAGCATGGGCATGACCATGGCATATTGTGGGTGGAGCCAACTATAGGTGGTGCCCTGGTATAGGAAGCCTGGTATAGTTGCCCCCAGTATAGGTAGCCTGGTATGGATGGTACACCAGTATAGGTTAGCCAGGTACAGGTGCCCCCAGTATAGGTAGCAAGATATAGGCGCCCCAGGATAAGTAGCCAAGTATAGGTGGTGTCCCAGTATAGGTAGCCAGGTACAGGTTATGCCAACAGTATAGGTAGCCAAGTATAGGTGGTGCCCCAGTATAGGTAGCTAGGTATAGGTGGTTCCAGCCCTAGTATAGGTAGCCAGGTATAGGTGTTGGCCCAGTATAGGTAGCTAGGTATAGGTGGTGGCCCAGTATAGGTAGCCTGTAGCCAGATATAGGTGGTTCCCCAGTATAAAAAGTCTGCTGTAGCGGGCTCACTCATCTACTCCTCATGTTCAAGCGCTCCTCATGTTCAAGCACTCTTCTCTCAGTGCTGGAATGCTGTATGCTGGTTAGTGAGCCACAGGCCCGCAGCCAGCACATGCGGCCCTTAGAGCGCTTTGAGAGAGGCCCAGGGCCCCCAGAATTACTGGGCCCATCACTGCAGTATCTGTTATCCCCCCCTGATGGCTGCCCTGGTGATGACGGAAACCCAGTAACAAGGTAACAGTTACTATTACGGTCACAGACAGCAGGAGTAACTCACATTTAAACTGAAGACAGCCAATCAATGTGCAGCGCTGATCTCTGCTGCAGGGAACGACTGTCAGTGCTTTCTCTTGCGCAGGACCTACTGAGAGCGGGTCCTCCCTCTGGCCAATCCGCTCTCAGTCGCCTCCTGCGCTCCAGTGACGTCATTGGATTGCCAAGATGCGGAAGTCGGAACTTCAGCCCGCATCTCGGCAGCCCCCGAGCCCGCAGCCCTCACACATATATACTCGAGTATAAGTCTAGAAATGTAGGTCTGATTCATTTCATAAAAGTATAGGGGTCAACTTATACATGAGTCACCGGCAACACTGAGCACACTGAGCAATGTGTGTACTAATAGGGACATTCCTATTTGCAGCAATTTACCCAGTGGTAATTAATACTTTGAGGAAAGGAAATGCCAAGAAAACACAGGTCTGAAAGTCCTATCCACAACAGTTAACAAGGAAAAGGACAGGGGGGTAAATACTGGGCTGCATAAAAGGGAGTGAATAATTACAGCACTTGGGGGCCTGAAGGAGTTATTGGCTGCACTTAAGGGTCAGGAGGGGTTAATGGCCGCAATACTGTATGTAGTGCAGTCAATAGCCCCTCCTGGTATCCAAGTGCAGCCATTTACTTTGCTGAGTAGTCTTATACTTGAGTCAATAAAAAATTCCAGCTTAAGAGGGTCAAATATTGGAGTCAACTTATACATGAGGTCGACTTGTATTCGAGAATATATGGTATTTCCCTCATGGCTTTAACCTTCCTGGCGGTAAGCCCGAGCTGAGCTCGGGCTATGCCGCGCAGGAGGATATCTCAGCCCCTGGTGGAGCGATTCGCCCCATTTAAAGTTCTGTACGCGCAGCTATCACTTTGCTAGCCGCGCGAAGAGCTTGATCGCCACCGCTTTGCGGCGATCACCCGCACGCAGCGGTGGAAGAGGGCCCCCCGCCAGAGCCCTGCGCTGCCCGGACCAATTAGTTCCAGGCAGCGCTATGGGTTGGATCGGAGGCGTCTGACTTCAGGACGTCGGCTGACGTCCATGACGTCATTCCGATCGTTGCCAAGGCGACAGGAGAAGCCAAACAGGGGAATGTGTTATATACACGTTCCCCTGTTTGCTATTGATGCTGGCGACGATCGCACTAGAGGGACACATGCACCCTCTAGTGGTGTTTCATGTAGCTACCACGCTGGTAGCTTTACAAGAAACAAAAACAAAAAAATAAAAAAAAATGGATTTCTGCCTATTTGGCAGAAAAAATAAACCGCCAGGAGGTGTAACGAATGGTGTCAGCACACAGAGCATATCTGATTATTGGTGATCTGCAGTATCACCAATAATACACGTATAGCTTGACACAGGACACCTAATGTAGTGTAAGTGTTTGGTGCAACAGTAAGATAAGTGATCTCCAGAGGAGCGGGAGATACTGACACTACTGCAGCCGAGAATTCCCTGAAGAGCAGGGAATTGGACTGCACTGCAGCCAGTGGACACCTGAGGAGCAGGTGGCCTCTGACTGTGTCGAAACTAACCTCTTTAAGAGGAAGAGGTGGAGACTGTACTGCAGCCAGGGACTCCCTGATGGATTTGGGAATCAGACCGTACTACAGCCAAGGATTCCCTGATGGACTGGGATTCAGACTGTACTGCAGCCAGTGGACTCCTATGGGTTAGAGTCCTCTGACTGGACTGCAAGAGGTCTTCCTGTGGAGCAGGTACCTTTATAGTAAATGGACACCTAGAGAGTTGGTGTCGCAGGGAGTACAGTGAGGCTGCTCACCCAAGGGACGAGTGACAGCCAGAAGGGTCATACAGGCCAGGTCGGCAACACACGAGCAAATAAAGTACATAAACAGAAGACTGATACGGTATCCGGGTACAGGCAAGATTGGCAACGGGTAGACAGATAGGCAAGGTACCGAATCAGTAAGCAGGAGAGTGGTCAGCCAAGCCAGGGATCATAACAAGTAACCGTATAGCACAATCCTAGTATGAGGTGTGAGGTCCTTGGTCTCAACACCCGGGAACTAGTCTAAATAATAACAGTAGTAACACAGGTCCTAATCTTAGGTGTGAGGTCCTTGGTCTCAACACCTGGGAACTAGTCTAGATAATAACAGTAGTAACACAGGTCCTAGTCTTAGGTGTGAGGTCCTTGGTCTCAACACCCGGGAACAAGTCTAGATAATAACAGTAGTAACACAGCTCCTAATCTTAGGTGTGAGGTCCTTGGTCTCAACACCCGGGAACTAGTCTAGATAATAACAGTAGTAACACAGCTCCTAATCTTAGGTGTGAGGTCCTTGGCCTCAACACCCGGGAACTAGTCTAGATAGTAACAGTACAATAATACAATAGAGATAAAGCGGAATCTGGCTAAGTGTGAATTCCCAGCTCCAGCTGGTTCTAACACACTGTAAGATCTGACTGAGGTCTGAGTGCTCACACGTGAGTATTCGCAACGACAGACAACCTGCAACTGAGAAGCAAGTCCTATATATACTTGCAGCGTTCCGCAGCGCCACCCTAGCCATTCAGCCAATCCGGAGTCCAGCTGGGATCAGCTGATTGGCCTGATCAGCTGATTCCCCTTCTGCTGGCATAAAGGTCCTGTCGCCTGGCGCGTGCACGCATAGCTCTCCATCTGTGTGCACTAGAAGGACCAGGTAACCCAGTGACATGTTGCTACGCGGAAAAAGCCACCAGCTTGCACGCGGAGACAGCCGCCCTGCCGCTTGCCCGAGCTATTCATTACAGGAGGGTTAAGGAAGTGTATGCTGCCTTTAGGTGCTATTAGGGGGTACATATTGCCTAATTATGTTATTTGGGGAACATGCAGACTTAATTACGTTAAGTGGAGGTACATGTTATCTTATTGTGATTGTAGGCACATGCTATCTCATGTTATTTGTCGACATTTGCTGCCACATTATACAGGGTGGGCCGTCGGCGTCTATATGGATACACCTTAATAAAATGAGAATGGTTTCTGATATTAACTTCCTGTTTGTGGCACATTAGTATATGTAAGGGGGGAAACTTTTCAAGATGGGTGGTGACCATGGCGGCCATTTTGAAGTCGGACATTTTGAATCCAACTTTTGTTTTTTCAATAGGAAGAGGGTCATGTGACACATCAAACTTATTGGGAATTTCACAAGAAAAACAGTGTGCTTGGTTTTAACGTAACTATATTCTTTCATGAGTTATTTACAAGTTTCTGACTACTTATAAAATGTGTTCAATGTGCTGCCCATTGTGTTGGATTGTCAATACAACCATCTTCTCCCACTCTTCACACACTGATAGCAACACCGCAGGAGAAATGCTAGCACAGGCTTCCAGTATCCATAGTTTCAGGTGCTGCACATCTCGTATCTTCACAGCATAGAGTCTATGCTGTGAAGATACGAGATGTGCAGCACCTGAAACTAGAAATTTCCATAGACAATTTCCATAGACAATTGCCTTCAGATGACCCCAAATATAAAAGTCTAAGGGGGTCAGATCGGGAGACCTTGGGGGCCATTCAACTGGCCCACAACGACCAATCCACTTTCCAGGAAACTGTTCATCTAGGAATGCTTGGGCCTGACACCCATAATGTGGTGGTGCACAATCTTGCTGGAAAAACTCAGGGAACGTTCCAGCTTCAGTGCATAAAGAGGGAAACAGATCATCATGTAGTAATTTCGCATATCCAGTGGCCTTGAGGTTTCCATTGATGAAGAATGGCCCCAATATCTTTGTACCCCATATACCACACCATTGTTTTTTCAACAGGAATAGGGTACGAGATGTGCAGCACCTGAAACTACGGATACTGGAAGCCTGTGCTAGCATTTCTCCTGCGGTGTTGCTGCCAGTGTGTGAAGAGTGGGAGAAGAGGGTTGCATTGACAATCCAACACAATGGGCAGCACATTGAACACATTTTATAAGTAGTCAGAAACTTGTAAATAACTCATAAAAGAATATAGTTACGTTAAAACCAAGCACATTGTTTTTCTTATGAAATTCCTAATAAGTTTGATATGTCACATGACCTTCTTCCTATTGAAAAAACAAAAGTTGGATTCAAAATGTCTGACTTCAAAATGGCCGACATGGTCACCACCCATCTTGTTAACTTTCCCCCCTTACATATACTAATGTGCCACAAACAGGAAGTTCATATCACCAACCATTCCCATTTTATTAAGGTGTATCCATATAAATGGCCCACCCTGTATTATGACATTGAAAGTAAAGTGAAACCTCTGCACTACACCATGTTATTGCTGACATACTGAAGCTTATCACTGCATAAAAACAGGGACAAAACGGGGACTATAAGACATGGATTGTCTACTCACTTCTACTCAAAAACAGGATTTAAATATACTCAGTATAAGCTGAAGAGCTAAAATCGGCACTGAAACAGGAAATCTGTACATAAATCAGAGACTGTAACACTTCTGCTACAAAAACAGGGATTTTGGTTGGGATTAGTACATAAGATCATCAACGTCAACAACCTATCCATGGTCTGGTGAGTCCTACTCTACCGGGCACTATGCCTATGTAACTTTACAATGTAGTTTGCTCAGAGCGGATTGTCAATTCAGCAGGGGTTTGTCCAGATGGAGCTGCAAACTCAGGTCTGGTCACTGGACCTGCATGTTACAAACTGGAGACAAGATAGCCTGTGCTCACACCATTCAGCAACTATATACTGTACATGCCAGTAAGTGCCAGTAGGGAGTGTGACCATATACCGTAATTCATATAATGTTGATTGATTAAAATTAACTCTCCGCACTCCACCATGGGGTAAGCACAGATGGTAGGAAATGCGATTTTCGATTCTGGAATTTCCAGTTTCCGCAAATGGTGATTTCTGTTACCGCAGAATACCGATAGTAATGTGTTTTTTTTTTATTTTACAAATTTTCACGGAAAATTGGAAATGCTATAGTACTGGACCAATCCGAATGCAGTTGATTTTCCGTTTTCCCGCAAAAAGTGGAAAATCAGAAATTGCAGTATTGGACCAAGCAGAGAATGCTGTAATTTACCATGAAAATTGAGTATTTCCAATTTTTTATTTCACCGCAAAAATTTTGAAAAATCAGAAATATATCCGGTAGTATTGGACCAATCAGAGAATGCTGTAATTTACTGCAGAAATTGGAAACGCGAACATTTTAGGCCAATCCCAAGTCTCGGTAGTATCTGAGGTCTTTTGATTGGCCTATAATTACCGCAGCAATCCGATATCCATATTAAAAATTCTACATTCCCCGATTGGTTGAATGTTTCTGAGGGCTGTAAATTGGCCTAAAATTACCGAGTTGTGGTAAATTGGATTTCTGATTTAGTTTTCCAATTTTTTTTTCGATCGGAAAGCTGATTTCCATTTGTTTTGTTTATTTGTTTTTTAACCTTGCCTGTGCAATGCATTAAGAATAAGATAAAAATAAATCATTGAGAAAATCACTCCGTGGAATCATGATTTTTTTTCTACAGCCCAGCTTTAGCTATGCTTTGAAAGGCATGTATGAAAGTTTTATAGATTTATATGTGTGGCAGGTAACACTCTTAGGGCTTGATTCACAAAGCAGTGCTAACTGTTAGCACGCCTGTGAAAACCCCCTTAGCACGTCTAAACAAACTTTTCGCGCATAAAACTTTACGCGCGCAAAACTTTATGCGCGTAAAACTTTACGCGCGTACTGCACAGAGCACAGGGCGCACCGCGCAAAGTGCCCATTAAAGCCTATGGGACTTAGCGCGCGTAAAACTTTGCGCGCGTAAAACTTTACGCGCGCAAAGTTAGCGCACATTCTGATTGAGAAATCCGGTGCTAACCTACTTAGCACCCTGGTTAGCGCGTCTAAAGACTTTAGACGTGCTAAGTAGGTTAGCAACGCTTTGTGAATCAAGCCCTTAATCTGTTTTGTTTCATCTAGGATCTATGGAGAATGTGCCCCATGACAAACACTTTGAAATGAAGATAACCGAGTTCACTCTTTCAGACACACAAGGTATGCCGAATAGTCTACGCTATGCAGACTCATAATCTTTCTGTGGTCGGTGGCAGAAACCAAGCAAAACTATAAGATATTTGGTTTTCCTTAATGTGGGTCAGCTGGATGGTGTACTGGTGAGTCTTGTTCACATTATAAATTGCCAGCGCAATCTCTGAGCGCTTGTGTGAGCGCTTTTGAAAAGCACTTTTCCCTGCGCTTTCAGAGCGATTTGCACTTCGTTAAGCTTCTTTTTAAAACGCCTTTTGTCTGGCGATTTGATTTTTTCCTCCTGAAGACAATCAGGAAGTTAACTCTTTGACCTGGAACAGAATAAATACAATGGGCTTGATTCACAAAACAGTGAAAACTGAATTATCACGCCTAAAAGCTTTGCACGTGCAAACATGCGTGCAAGCCATTTTTCGTGCGTGTTGCACGTGCAAAGTTTTAGCGCTCGCGCGTGCACTCTTTTGTGAATCAAGCCCCATGTATTTATTCTTAAAAGCACTGGGGAAATCGCTTTTTAAAGCATTTTCCCTATACTTTGTATTGAAGTGCAAACGTTCAGGAAATGGTGCAGGAGCCGCGTTTGCGATTGGAATGCTTAAAAACAAGAAGAGAATCGAGAGCCCAATATGGTGCAGTATTGTCAGGTAAAATAAAGAGTTCAATACAATTTTATGTGTATATACTCACAAACACGGGTTACCCATAGGCAACCACTTTAAATGCAGGTGGGGAGCATTAGGACCTGACCCCACTCAGGTTAAGAAGTCGCTCTCTGTAGATAGTAGATGGGGATGCACCCCTCCACTCAGGGTGGACTAGAAGATCAGCAAAAGCTCGGTATACAGAAGCTCCAGAGTAGAGTAAAACGTTTTAAAAACCGTTTAAAAGCAGAGGGGGGTGTTAGGGTGGACTTACCTCCCTCTTACAAAAAAGAAAACTCACTCGAGTCTCGATAAAACAGAATTGACAAATAATTTATTCAACTCCACACATGCAACGCGTTTCACGGGCGTGACCCCATTTCCTCAGGCAAAAATGGGAGCACAACTCAGTGGGTCAAGCAGTAGGTTTGGGGGCGCTCAAACCTACTGCTTGACCCACTGAGTTGTGCTCCCATTTTTGCCTGAGGAAGCGCGATTGGAATGAAAGCTCATCGCTCATGTGAGAACACTCACATAGAGCTACATTGCTCAGGCGCTTTTAAATCGCTTTTAAAAATTGCCAGCGTTTAAAAAAAAACAAGCCCTGTGAACAAGCCCTAAGGCTGCTGCCTTTGATGTAGAATCAGTTACATAAAACAGTAAGGAGTCTTTGGGCAAGGCTCCCTAATGACCCTGATTGTCCATGGAACATGCCCCAAGTGGCTGCAGCCCTGAAGCGTTTTGAGCCCGCCAGTCAAAAAGCACAATATAAATGTCATGTGTCTTGTCTTGTGAAGCAAAGCCTAATTTCTGTGCTGTAATGCAACCCCATGAGGACATTACACACAGGTATACATGTAATCCCATGAGGACATTACACACAGGCATACATACAATCCCATGAGGACATTACACACAGGCATACATGTAATCCCATGAGGACATTACACACAGGCATACATGTAATCCCATGAGGACATTACACACAGGCATACATACAATCCCATGAGGACATTACACACAGGCACACATGTAATCCCATGAGGACATTACACACAGGCATACATGTAATCCCATGAGGACATTACACACAGGCATACATACAATCCCATGAGGACATTACACACAGGCATACATGTAATCCCATGAGGACATTACACACAGGCATACATGTAATCCCATGAGGACATTACACACAGGCATACATGTAATCCCATGAGGACATTACACACAGGCATACATGTAATCACATGAGGACATTACACACAGGCATACATGCAATCCCATGAGGACATTACAGGCAGGCATACATGTAATCCCATGAGGAAATTACACACAGGCATACATGTAATCACATGAGGACATTACACACAGGCATACATGCAATCCCATGAGGACAATACACACAGGCATACATGTAATCACATGAGGACATTACACACAGGCATACATGTAATCCCATGAGGACATTACACACAGGCATACATGTAATCACATGAGGACATTACACACAGGCATACATGCAATCCCATGAGGACATTACACACAGGCATACATGTAATCCTATGAGGACATTACACACAGGCATACATGTAATCCCATGAGGACATTACAGGCAGGCATACATTTAATCCCATGAGGAAATTACACACAGGCATACATGTAATCACATGAGGACATTACACACAGGCATACATGCAATCCCATGAGGACAATACACACAGGCATACATGTAATCACATGAGGACATTACACACAGGCATACATGTAATCCCATGAGGACATTACACACAGGCATACATGTAATCACATGAGGACATTACACACAGGCATACATGCAATCCCATGAGGACATTACACACAGGCATACATGTAATCCCATGAGGACATTACACACAGGCATACATGTAATCCCATGAGGACATTACAGGCAGGCATACATGTAATCCCATGAGGAAATTACACACAGGCATACATGTAATCACATGAGGACATTACACACAGACATACATGCAATCCCATGAGGACATTACACACAGGCATACATGTAATCCCATGAGGACATTACACACAGGCATACATGTAATCCCATGAGGACATTACAGGCAGGCATACATGTAATCCCATGAGGAAATTACACACAGGCATACATGTAATCCCATGAGGACATTACACACAGGCATACATGCAATCCCATGAGGACATTACACACAGGCATACATGTAATCACATGAGGACATTACACACAGGCATACATGCAATCCCATGAGGACATTACACACAGGCATACATGTAATCCCATGAGGACATTACACACAGGCATACATGTAATCCCATGAGTACATTACAGGCAGGCATACATGTAATCCCATGAGGAAATTACACACAGGCATACATGTAATCACATGAGGACATTACACACAGGCATACATGCAATCCCATGAGGACAATACACACAGGCATACATGTAATCACATGAGGACATTACACACAGACATACATGTAATCCCATGAGGACATTACACATAGGCATACATGTAATCACATGAGGACATTACACACAGGCATACATGCAATCCCATGAGGACATTACACACAGGCATACATGTAATCCCATGAGGACATTACACACAGGCATACATGTAATCCCATGAGGACATTACAGGCAGGCATACATGTAATCCCATGAGGAAATTACACACAGGCATACATGTAATCACATGAGGACATTACACACAGACATACATGCAATCCCATGAGGACATTACACACAGACATACATGCAATCCCATGAGGACATTACACACAGGCATACATGTAATCCCATGAGGACATTACACACAGGCATACATGTAATCCCATGAGGACATTACAGGCAGGCATACATGTAATCCCATGAGGAAATTACACACAGGCATACATGTAATCACATGAGGACATTACACACAGGCATACATGTAATCACATGAGGACTGTCACAGGAGCCTGGGTGGCTGACCGCAATTGGCCTTCTAGACGGTGCCAGCGCACAGATCGTGCGAACTCTGGTCGCAGTCAATGCGCAGGAACCGTTAAGAATTAGCCGCAGACAAACCAGAAGGGAGCCTGTGAGATACGGGTGATTACAACTTCACACACTGGTTCAGGGTAGGTCTGCCACCACTACGGTTACCATGGGACCGAGGAGCCCACTGACTTACTAATCCTGCGAATAAAACTGTTAAACACACGATATTCTGTCTAGCCAACAACAAACAAACAGTAGCGTATCTTCAGAGACCCGGGATCAGTTCTGTGTGTGCTGATAAGCAGGGTAGCGGACAGTGAATGACTTGGAGAAAGTCGTTTATTCACGCAATATAAATAATTAATATATACAGACAATTATTAAAATCACAATTATTAAGACAGTAATAGCCAGTATGAAATAAAAAGGGAGAAAATACTTATAATTTGTGGAAATATGTCCTTTTGTGGGAAAATCAGAAAGTTCAAGCAAAACGGTTTCAAGTTCTTAAAGCTCTTGGTTTCAATCAAAGTTCAGCAGAATTCTTTGTTCCAGGTTACAGAAGATGGCCAATCAAGATGGCCGCTAGCACATGTGTCCTTTGTTTCAGAGCTTCATTCAAAGTTCAGCAAAATGGCCACCAGCCCTATGTCTTCTGGCTGGCAGCAGGATATTCTCATCTGGATGGAATGGGAGGACTCTCTTTCCCAGGCAGCTTATTCACTTTTAATGGAGCTGAGTTCAGAGGCGGGCTTCCAGAGTCGGCCCCCAGGCCGGACTATGGTAATCACATCTGGGCAGGGGCTTTAGCAACCTCATAATCCTGACATGTTCCCTAGGCAGACCTGCGCGGCCGGCACACAAATAATAATTACATATTCTCGATCCCCCGAACCTACCGATTAATATGATATCAAACTTGGGCATGTTTGCATGCCCGGTTAAAAAACGGTGGAATTCCCAGAGTTCTGGTTATGCCAGTGGCCCAAATTTAATATTAAAACACTCACAAGATCCGGACCAGCAGAATGATATAACTTCCACATTTCTCACCTGAACGGTATTGCTTAAACATGCTCAAAATCCTAAACTCTATGCTTTCTCATGTGGCTCCGGCCGGTCTGAGCAGAGCAGATTTTTGAATAGCCCCCTGCTGGGAGCTCATCCTGTCTTTCCCAAAAGGCAGAGTGAGTTCTCTGCTGGCTAATTAACATCTAGGTGTCACCTGGTTCCCAGAACAGAAAGGGGAATTGTGCCTTCCACAGGGAATATGTCCAGCTAATTAACACCTCTCCCCAGGCTTTTACTCAGCTAAGACAGATCCCCCAGCTGTTCCTAGGCAGAGGGATACTACACATCAAATCTTGGTTCACCGATTTGTGTCGCTTACCAACCGCAATCGCGTTTTGGCCGACTGGGCGTCGGCCGGCGTCACACCTCCCCCTCTTGATGCTGTGTAGGGGGGTGTCACCAAGACATCCTCCGTAGCAGCCATTGGCGCTGTTGGGTCTAGTTCCCCCTGACACCGGGACAGCCCATCGGCGTTTTGGTGTCGGCTGCCCGCTTTGTGTTGGATCGTAAAGTCGTACTGTTGCAATGACAGGCTCCACCGTAGGAGCTTGCCATTGGTCCCAGCAGTACGGTTTAGCCAACTGAGGGGGTTATGG
This sequence comes from Hyperolius riggenbachi, assembly GCF_040937935.1. Lineage (NCBI taxonomy): Eukaryota > Metazoa > Chordata > Amphibia > Anura > Hyperoliidae > Hyperolius > Hyperolius riggenbachi. The sequence continues at coordinate 80,704,465 of NC_090649.1, read as the reverse complement.
TCGGTAATGATCGTGAAAGAGCGGCCGTACAGATACGATTGTAGTTTCTGTAGGGCCCACACGATCACTAGGCACTCCTTTTCAGTTGTGGAGTAGGCTACCTCTCGGAGCAGGAGCTTCCAGGTCAGGTAGAGCAGTGTTTCCCAACCTTTTCCAGCCCGGGGAACACTGTCTGACCAAATTTTTCTCCGGGGAACGGCGCGCGCGCGCGCGGTGGGGGCGATGCGGCCCCCGGTTGTTTGCGCGACCTAGTGGACAGTGCCGCTATGGGGGGGGGGGGGGCTGGGGTGCGGCTGCATAGCTGGCATAGTTGCCCCAGTGTAGGGAGTTTAGTTGCCTCAGTATAGTGCCCCAGTATAGCCAGTATAGTGCCCCAGTATAGCCAGTATAGCCCCCCAGTATAGCCAGTATTGTGCCCCAGTATAGCTAGTATAGTGCCCCAGAATAGTGCCCCAGTATAGCCAGTTTAGTGCCCCAGTATAGTGCCCCAGTATAGCCAGTATAGTGCCCCAGTATAGCCCCCCAGTATAGCTAGTATAGTGCCCCAGTATAGCTAGTATAGTGCCCCAGTATAGCCAGTATAGTGCCCCAGTATAGCCAGTATAGTACCCCAGTATAGCCCCCCCAGTATAGCCAGTATTGTGCCCCAGTATAGCTAGTATAGTGCCCCAGAATAGTGCCCCAGTATAGCCAGTTTAGTGCCCCAGTATAGTGCCCCAGTATAGCCAGTATAGTGCCCCAGTATAGCCCCCCAGTATAGCTAGTATAGTGCCCCGGTATAGCCAGAATAGTGCCCCAGTATAGCTAGAATAGTGCCCCAGTATAGCCAGTTTAGTGCCTCCCGCCCGTCCCCGCGGCCGCCGCTGTTATTACCTTGTTAACAGCGGCCGCTCTCCCCTCTCCGGCGCGTGTATATTCAAGCAGCGTATCTCCGGCTGCTCTGTGTGATGCACTGATGCGGAAGAAAGGAGGGCAGCGGCTTCCAGTAACGGCGATATGTATCGCCGTTACTATGGTAACCGAGCCCTGCCTCCTTCCGCATCAGTGCATCACACAGAGCAGCCGGAGATACGCTGCTAGCATATACATGGTCTGGAGAGGGGAGAGCGGCCGCTGCTAAGGTAATAACAGCGGCGGCCGCAGGGACGGGCGGGAGGGGGGATAAGAGCACGGCACACCAGGCAACGTTCCGCGGCACACTAGTGTGCCGCGGAACAGCGGTTGGGAAACACTGAGGTAGAGGATAGGGTGTTCATCTCCCCTTCCATCCACCTGGCTGAGGACTGCGCCGAGACCTTAGTCAGAGGCATCGGTTTGCACAACAAACCGACGACTGAAATCCGGGGCTTGAAGCACAGGGGCACTCGCGAGTGCCTGCTTCAACGCTTGGAAGGCGTTCTCGCAAGCGGGGGTCCAGCTAACAACCTTGGGGTGTTTCTTGCTAGTGGCATCGGTCAGGGGCTTCGCCAGGGTACTATAGGCTGGAACAAATTTCCTATAGTAGCCGGCGGTCCCCAGGAACGCCTGGACCTGCTTTTTCGTGATAGGCCGAGGCCATGCCAGGATGGCGTCAACCTTTCCCGTGTCAGGTTTCAGGGTGTTACCCCCCACCCGGTGACCTAAGTACTGCACCTCGGTCATACCAATCTGACACTTACTCGGCTTAACTGTCAGATTGGCTGCGGCCAGCCTCTCTAGAACCTGGGACAGGTGTTTGAGGTGTTCCTCCCAGGTGGGGCTGAACACCGCAATGTCATCGAAGTACGCTACAGCGAACCCTTGCAGTCCCTCCAGCAGGTCGTTTACGGCCCGCTGAAACGTGGCAGGAGCGTTCTTCATCCCAAAGGGCATCATCGTGAACTCGAAGAGGCCAAAAGGGGTGATGAAGGCCGACTTCTGCCTCGCGTCAGGTGCAAGTGGTATCTGCCAGTACCCCCGGCTCAGATCCATGATTGATAGGTACCTGGCGGACGCCAGCGTATCCAACAACTCATCGATGCGAGGCATGGGGTAGGCGTCTGTAGTGGTGATGGCGTTCAACTTCCTGTAGTCCACGCAGAACCGAGTTGTCTGGTCCTTCTTGGGGACCAGGACAACAGGGGCTGCCCAGGCACTACAGGACTTTTGAACCACACCTAGCTCCAGCATCTCCCTCACCTCTTTCTGCATGTCCGCTTGCACCTCTGGGGAGACGCGGTAAGCGGATTGCCTGATGGGGGGATGGGTGCCCGTTAGTGTTGGGCGAACAGTGTTCGCCACTGTTCGGGTTCTGCAGAACATCACCCTGTTCGGGTGATGTTCGAGTTCGGCCGAACACCTGACGGTGCTCGGGCCAAACCGTTCGGCCATATGGCCGAACTAAGAGCGCATGGCCGAACGTTCCCCGAACGTTCGGCTAGCGCTGTGATTGGCCGAACGGGTCACGTGGTTCGGACCCGAACGCGCTCTGATTGGCCGAACTGTCACGTGGTTCGGGTAAATAAATACCCGAACCACGTCATATCTCCGCCATTTGTCTGTGGGTTTAGCTTTGGGTAGGCAGGCAGGGTAGTTCGCGCTCCAGCCACGCTAGCCAGGGTCCCCCCCAGTCATTGTGTGTCACTGCTGGGAACAGTAGTACACCGCTCGTTCAGCCACACTATATAGCATTCTGTGTACTGTTCTGTGTCTGCTGGGAACAGTGGTACACCGCTCGTTCAGCCACACTATATAGCATTCTGTGTACTGTTCTGTGTCTGCTGGGAACAGTAGTACACCGCTCGTTCAGCCACACTATAAAGCATTCTGTGTACTGTTCTGTGTCTGCTGGGAACAGTAGTACACCGCTCGTTCAGCCACACTATATAGCATTCTGTGTACTGTTCTGTGTCTGCTAGGAACAGTAGTACACCGCTCGTTCAGCCACACTATATAGCATTCTGTGTACTGTTCTGTGTCTGCTGGGAATAGTGGTACACCGCTCGTTCAGCCACACTATATAGCATTCTGTGTACTGTTCTGTGTCTGCTGGGAACAGTGGTACACCGCTCGTTCAGCCACACTATATAGCATTCTGTGTACTGTTCTGTGTCTGCTGGGAACAGTAGTACACCGCTCGTTCAGCCACACTATATAGCATTCTGTGTACTGTTCTGTGTCTGCTGGGAATAGTGGTACACCGCTCGTTCAGCCACACTATATAGCATTCTGTGTACTGTTCTGTGTCTGCTGGGAACAGTAGTACACCGCTCGTTCAGCCACACTATATAGCATTCTGTGTACTGTTCTGTGTCTGCTGTGAATAGTGGTACACCGCTCGTTCAGCCACACTATATAGCATTCTGTGTACTGTTCTGTGTCTGCTGGGAACAGTGGTACACCGCTCGTTCAGCCACACTATATAGCATTCTGTGTACTGTTCTGTGTCTGCTGGGAACAGTAGTACACCGCTCGTTCAGCCACACTATATAGCATTCTGTGTACTGTTCTGTGTCTGCTGGGAACAGTAGTACACCGCTCGTTCAGCCACACTATAAAGCATTCTGTGTACTGTTCTGTGTCTGCTGGGAACAGTAGTACACCGCTCGTTCAGCCACACTATATAGCATTCTGTGTACTGTTCTGTGTCTGCTGGGAACAGTAGTACACCGCTCGTTCAGCCACACTATATAGCATTCTGTGTACTGTTCTGTGTCTGCTGGGAACAGTGGTACACCGCTCGTTCAGCCACACTATATAGCATTCTGTGTACTGTTCTGTGTCTGCTGGGAACAGTAGTACACCGCTCGTTCAGCCACACTATATAGCATTCTGTGTACTGTTCTGTGTCTGCTGGGAACAGTAGTACACCGCTCGTTCAGCCACACTATATAGCATTCTGTGTACTGTTCTGTGTCTGCTGGGAATAGTGGTACACCGCTCGTTCAGCCACACTATATAGCATTCTGTGTACTGTTCTGTGTCTGCTGGGAATAGTGGTACACCGCTCGTTCGCCACTGTATAGCATTGTGCTCTGTGTCGCTTCTGGGAATAGTGGTACACCGCTCACCCGTCACTGTATAGCATTGTGCTCTGTGTCACTGCTGGGAATAGTGGTACACCGCTCACCCGTCACTGTATAGCATTGTGCTTTGTGTCGCTGCTGGGAATAGTGGTACACCGCTCACCCGTCACTGTATAGCATTGTGCTCTGTGTCGCTGCTGGGAATAGTGGTACTGTATAGCATTTCTGTACTGCCACTGTACTGCTGCCAGTCAGCGTGTACTGTAAGGATAAGTGAAATGAGGAAGAAATCCGGTGAAAGAGGGAGGGGCAAGGGAAGAGGTGTTTCCCCTGACGGTTCACGTACAGGCCACAGGGGAGCACCCAAGAAAACCCACTCAATACCGCCCATGTTGTCCAGGACAACAACCCTCACAAATCCAAAAGAACAGGACCAGATAATTACTTGGATGACCTCTCAAGCGTCCAGCAGTGGGTTAAGCAGCACCAGCACATCACGCACGAGGTCCGAGTCCTCAGCCAGTTACAAGGAGCCAGTGGGCACAAAGCTGACACAACCGGCAGCGACACCACGCACACAACTGCCAGATAACCAGTCCGATGAATTACCTCAGGACACAATGGGGTATTCGCAGGAGCTATTCCCAGCCCAACAAACTTCCACCTTTCAAAGGTCAATGGAGGAACAGCCAGAAATGTTGTGCCTGGATTCACAACCGTTAACTGTGGGAAATGCACCGCGCACTGAAATACAAGGCGAGTCCGAAGAGGACTCGGAAACCCAAATCCCAGAGCAATTTGGGCAGGAGGGGTTGCAATTGCAGGAGGTCGGCCGACAAGATCTGGAAGACGACGTTGGAGTGTGCTGCGCAGAGGTTGTTGTGGGGAGCTCTACTCCACGGCGGTGGCCCACAATGACATATGACGAGTTTGAGGAGATGGAAGAGGAGGGTATGGACAATGTGGACAGAGACCCAGATTTTGTTTGTGAACGAGAACATCGCCGTCGTAGCAGCAGCACAGATGAGTCTGTTGAAGAACCCACTGCTGCACGAGTTCGCCTTGTGCCACAAGGTAGGCGGCGCGCAATTTCAGGCACCACAAGCGTGGAAGTTCAAGTGAGAGGCAAAAGAGGAGCAAACAGAAATCGCCAGCAAGGAGGCAGGTGCTCCAAAGTCTGGGCTTTCTTTGAAGACTGCACTGAGGATGTTACCATGGCGATTTGCAAGGTGTGCAAGACCCGCCTGAGCAGGGGGAAAAATATTAACAACCTCTCCACCACCAGCATGAGCCGTCACATGCTATCCAAACATCCCACTCTTTGGGCAAACGCGTCAGGACAGGGTACCAGAAACAACACTGCCTCCCTTGGGTTCACCAGACCCGCCTCAGCAGCAGCAGTAGCCCAGCCATTGCGTGGTTCACAACATTCACAAACATCAGACGACGCTGACACTGTCACTTTCCGGAGTAGTGCTCTTGAGGTCTCCCAGTGTTCATCAAACACAACAACCAACAGCCCTTCCGTGTGCAGCGCTACGGTTCAGTTGTCTGTGTCGGAGATGTTTGAGCGCAAGAGGAAATTGCCAGCAAATGACCCCCGGGCCGTGGCAGTAACAGCCAGCATAGCCAAGCTTCTGGCCTGCGAAATGCTGCCATATCGATTGGTGGAGACAAACAGCTTCAAGGGCATGATGTCAGTGGCCATCCCACGTTACGTGGTTCCCAGCCGCTACCACTTTGCACGCTCTGCAGTGCCTGAGTTGCATGAGCACGTGGTCAGCAAAATAACCCGAAGCTTGAAGAATGCCGTTGCCTGCAAGGTTCACCTCACCACTGACACCTGGACGAGTGCGTTCGGCCAGGGTCGATACATCTCCCTTACCGCGCACTGGGTGAACCTTGTGGAGCCTGGCAGCGATTCCTCACCTGCTACGGCACGGGTGTTGCCCACGCCACAAACAGCTGCACCGCCGTCCCTCCCACTGGATAACAGCAGCACCTACCTCTCTGACTCCTTCTCCTCCAACGCATCTCAAAGCTGTACCTCATCCGGAAACGCTAACCCAGCAGCAGTAGGATCGTGGAAGCAGTGCAGCACAGCTGTTGGCATGCGTCAGCAAGCGTTGCTGAAGCTCATCTGCCTTGGGGATAAGCAGCACACAGGGGAGGAAATTTGGAGGGGAATAAAGGAACAGACGGATTTGTGGCTGGCACCGCTGGACCTGAAACCGGGCATGGTTGTGTGTGATAATGGGAGTAATCTCATTCGCGCTTTAAGGTTGGCTAAGCTGACACACATCCCTTGCCTGGCGCACGTGATGAACCTAGTAGTTCAGCGGTTCCTGAGGACATACCCAGGCGTGCCCGATCTGCTGTTGAAGGTGCGTCGAGTGTCCAAACATTGTAGAAATTCCAGTACTGCTTCGGGGGCACTCGCCAAGATGCAGGAGCGCTTCAATCTCCCCCACCATCGCTTGCTGTGTGATGTCCCTACGCGCTGGAATTCTACGCTGCACATGCTAGCCCGCTTTTGCGAGCAGAAGAGTGCAGTGGTCCAGTACATGACGGCGCAGTACCGAGGCGCATCCGGCCAGCTGCCAAGCTTCTGTGGATCCGATTGGGCCAACATGTTGGACCTCTGCCAAGTCCTCCAAAATTTTGAGCAATCCACGTTGCTTGTGAGCAGTGACAACTCTTCAGTCAGCATTACCATACCACTGCTGTGTTTACTGAAGAGGTCGATGTTAAAAATCAAGGAAACAGCTGTCATGATGCAACTGGGGGAATCTGAAGGAGAAAACGATCAGCGTGATGGTACCAACATCAGGCCATCCGCCTCAGGGAACGCTGGCCCCAGCAGCTATGACGAAGAAGAGGAGGAGGAACAGCTGGAGTTGGAGCAGGAATTTCATGCCACCACTGACGAGGGCCAGAGCGGTGCACGTTGGACTTCCACAATTCAACGCGAATGGTCAGCAGAAGCAGACCAGGAGGAAGGTGACGACTATGATGCATCACAACAACTATCACAACGCTCACAAGAGGATGATGAGGATTCTGGTAGGACTCTGGCACACATGGCTCAATTCATGCTAGACTGCATTGAACGTGACCCACGCATTGTGCGCATTCTGGACAACACCAATTACTGGGTTTATACCCTTCTGGATCCACGGTACAAACACAATGTTCCAAAACTGCTTGAAGAAAGAGTCAGACAGGTCAAAATGGAAGAATACCAGCAGGCCCTTGTGGAGACTTTAGAGAGGAGATTGACATCCTCCCCCTCCTCTAGCCAGTTGTACGCAGACAGACTGACTTCCGCAAACCCAGGACGACCAGGAGGGCAGCAAACAACGCAAGCCGCAGCTAGTACCCAAAAGGGAATGGTATCGGCAGTGTCCTTGGAGTGGGAAAATTTTCTGACACCCATGCAGCCGCAGCCCACTGAACAGCAAGCGTGCAGATCCACCTCCAACACCGATCGCCTGGAGAAGATGGTCAAGGACTACATGTCAGATGGCGTAGCTGTGTCGAACCATCCATCTGCACCCTTCAACTATTGGGTATCGAAGCTAGACACCTGGCACGAACTGGCAATGTACGCAATAGAGGTGCTGGCTTGCCCGGCAGCCAGCGTTATGTCGGAACGCTGTTTCAGTGCTGCCGGAGGCATCGTCACAGATCGGCGTATCCGCCTCTCTACAGAAAATGCAGACCGTCTGACTCAAATTAAAATGAATCAATCCTGGATTGGAAATGACTACGCAACACTCCAGGACCCCAACCAAGTAACATGACCAATGAACATCTGGGATGGTGTTGCGTTTCCGGGCCCTGTTTATTGAACCTCTCATCTGTATTACATTTATGACTGCATGGCGGCAAAAAGCATTGCTGCTATATCCGCACGCTTTTTGTCCACATGCAAGGCCTGGGTTGTTGTGTCTCACAAAGCGTGGCCTTCTCCTCCTGCGCCTGCTCCTGTTCCATCACGTCTGCTGCTGCTGGGTTAGCGTTGCCGCGTGGTCCCTGTTTATTGAACCACTTATCTTTATTACATTTATGACTGCATGGCGGTACAAAGCATGCTATCCGCACGCTTCTTGCCCTCATGCAAGGCCTGGGTTGTTGTGTCTCACAAAGCGTGGCCTTCTCCTCCTGCGCCTGCTCCTGTTCCATCACGTCTGCTGCTGCTGGGTTAGCGTTGCCGCGTGGTCCCTGTTTATTGAACCACTTATCTTTATTACATTTATGACTGCATGGCGGTACAAAGCATGCTATCCGCACGCTTCTTGCCCTCATGCAAGGCCGGGGTTGTTGTGTCTCACAAAGCGTGGCCTTCTTCTACTCCTGCGCCACCCTCCTCCTGTTCCATCACGTGTGCTGCTGCTGGGTTAGCGTTACCGGTCCCTTTTCCTGGAACCTCTTATATGTATTACATTTATGACTGCATGCCGACAAAAAACATGTTACCTGTGCAAAGAAAACAGACATTTCCCGCATTTAAAAGACAGTTTTCCCTTTGAAACTTTAAAATCGATTTTCTCAAAAACTATAAGCTCTTTTTGCTAAATTTTTTTTCCTCTTGTACCCACTCCCAAGGTGCACATACCCTGTAAATTTGGGGTATGTAGCATGTAAGGAGGCTTTACAAACCACAAAAGTTCGGGTCCCCATTGACTTCCATTATGTTCGGAGTTCGGGTCGAACACCCGAACATCGCGGCCATGTTCGGCCTGTTCGGCCCGAACCCGAACATCTAGATGTTCGCCCAACACTAGTGCCCGTATCTACCCTATGCACTGCCAGACTGGTCCGCCCCGGGACACCGGAGAAGGTGTGCTGGTACGGACCCAGAACCTCCTGCAACTGCTCTTGCTGGGACGAGGAGAGTTGTGGGTTGACGCTTAGGTCGCTGTCCACATCTCGTATGTCAGCCAGCAGGTCTAACAGGGGGTCTGCCTCTCCCTGCTCTAACCGGCTGCACACTGGCAGCACATACTTGGTCCTGTCATGGTGGGCCTTCAGCATGTTGACATGAAAGCTTTTCTGTTTCCTGCCTCCCATGTTCACCAGGTATGTCAGAGGGTTTAACCGTTGCACTATAGGGTAGGGTCCCTCCCAGGCCGCTTGCAGCTTGTTCTGCCTCACTGGAAGAAGGGCATACACTTTGTCACCTACTTCAAATGACCTCTCTCCAGCAGTGCGGTCATACCAGAGTTTTTGTTTGGCCTGAGCCTGGGCCATGTTTTCCGTTACCATTTCTGTGAGGGACTCCATCTTGTCCCTGAACCTGAGAACGTAATCAACTACAGAGACATCTGAGGGGTCCCCCTTGCCCTCCCACGTCTCCCGCATCAATTGTAGGGGTCCTCGGACATTCCTACCATACAGGAGCTCGAACGGGGAGAACCCGGTAGATTCCTGCGGCACCTCCCTGTATGCAAACAACAGATGAGGCAGATATCGTTCCCAGTCCCCACCTTGCGACTCAAAAAACGTGGTCAGCATTTGCTTCAGCGTCCCGTTGAACCTTTCACACAGTCCATTGGTCTGCGGGTGGTAGGGACTGGAGACAATGTGCGTCATCTGTATCTTTTTGCACAGGGCCTCCATGAGTCTGGACATAAATAGGGTTCCCTGATCAGAGAGCATCTCCGCAGGGAACCCGACTCGGGAGAAAATGTTAAGTAGCGCGTCGGCCAGGGACGGACCTAGACCAAATTGCGCCTGGGGCAAGGTCAGGTTTTGGCACCTAAACTGCCATTCCCATCCAGTTTTGGTGCCTAAAGGTCAGGTTTTGGCGCCTAAACTGCCATTCCTCATCCACTTTTGGCGCCTAAAGGTCAGGTTTTGGTGCCTAAAGGTCAGGTTTTGGCACCTAAACTGCCTTTTACTATCCAGTTTTGGCGCCTTTTTAAGAATTCAACAAACTGCGCCTGGGGCAAGAGACCCGCTCGCCCCCCCCCTAGATCCGTCCCTGGCGTCGGCTACCTTGTCCGCTCTCAGGGAGGAAAGTGCCAGGGCCTCAGGATAGCGGGTGGCGTAATCCACCACCGTCAGGATGTACCTTTTGCCACTGCTGCTGGGAGTGGGCAATGGTCCAATTATGTCGACTGCCACTCTGTGAAAAGGCTCACCTATGATTGGCAGTGGACACAAGGGAGCCTTGCGGGGATTCCCAGCCCTTTTTACCTTTTGGCAAATGGTACATGAGCGGCAGTAGTTCGTCACATCTATCCGCATTCGAGGCCAGTAGAAATGTCCCCGTATACGATCAAGTGTCCTGTGGATCCCCAAGTGCCCGGCCAGGGGAATGTCATGTGCGGACTTCAGCACATGCCCCCGGAAGGCACTAGGTACCACAAGCAACTTGGTACCCATCCTCATTTCACCTTCGGTGGGGTGTACAGGCTCACTGTACAACTTCCCACCTTCCCAGTATACCTTGAACGTAGCCTCGTCTGCGAGGGGCTCATCCCACCGCTGCCACCACTGTCACAGGAGCCCTGGTGGCTGACCGCAATTGGCCTTCTAGACGGTGCCAGCAGATCGTGCGAACTCTGGTCACAGTCAATGCGCAGGAACCGTTAAGAATTAGCCGCAGACAAACCAGAAGGGAGCCTGTGAGATACGGGTGATTACAACTTCACACACTGGTTCAGGGTAGGTCTGCCACCACCGCGGTTACCATGGGACCGAGGAGCCCACTGACTGACTAATCCTGCGAATAAAACGGTTAAACACACGATATTCTGTCTAGCCAACAACAAACAAACAGTAGCGTATCTTCAGAGACCCGGGATCAGTTCTGTGTGTGCTGATAAGCAGGGAAGCGTACAGTGAATGACTTGGAGAAAGTCGTTTATTCACGCAATATAAATAATTAATATATACAGACAATTATTAAAATCACAATTATTAAGACAGTAATAGCCAGTATGAAATAAAAAGGGAGAAAATACTTATGATTTGTGGAAATATGTCCTTTTGTGGGAAAATCAGAAAGTTCAAGCAAAACGGTTTCAAGTTCTTAAAGCTCTTGGTTTGAATCAAAGTTCAGCAGAATTCTTTGTTCCAGGTTACAGAAAATGGCCAATCAAGATGGCCGCTAGCACATGTGTCCTTTGTTTCAGAGCTTCATTCAAAGTTCAGCAAAATGGCCACCAGCCCTATGTCTTCTGGCTGGCAGCAGGATGTTCTCATCTGGATGGAATGGGAGGACTCTCTTTCCCAGGCAGCTTATTCACTTTTAATGGAGCTGAGTTCAGAGGTGGGCTTCCAGAGTCGGCCCCCAGGCCGGACTATGGTAATCACATCTGGGCAGGGGCTTTAGCAACCTCATAATCCTGACATGTTCCCTAGGCAGACCTGCGTGGCCGGCACACAAATAATAATTACATATTCTCGATCCCCCGAACCTACCGATTAATATGATATCAAACTTGGGCATGTTTGCATGCCCGGTTAAAAAACGGTGGAATTCCCAGAGTTCTGGTTATGCCAGTGGCCCAAATTTAATATCAAAACACTCACAAGATCCGGACCAGCAGAATGATATAACTTCCACATTTCTCACCTGAACGGTATTGCTTAAACATGCTCAAAATCCTAAACTCCATGCTTTCTCATGTGGCTCTGGCCGGTCTGAGCAGAGCAGATTTTTGAATAGCCCCCTGCTGGGAGCTCATCCTGTCTTTCCCAAAAGGCAGAGTGAGTTCTCTGCTGGCTAATTAACATCTAGGTGTCACCTGGTTCCCAGAACAGAAAGGGGAATTGTGCCTTCCACAGGGAATATGTCCAGCTAATGAACACCTCCCCCCAGGCTTTTACTCAGCTAAGACAGATCCCCCAGCTGTTCCTAGGCAGAGGGATACTACACATCAAATCTTGGTTCACCGATTTGTGTCGCTAACCGACCGCAATCGCGTTTGGCCGACTGGGCGTCGCCCGGCGTCACAAGGACATCACACACAGGCATACATGCAATCCCATGAGGACATTTCACACAGGCATACATGTAATCCCATGAGGACATTACACACAGGCATACATGTAATCCCATGAGGACATTACAGGCAGGCATACATGTAATCCCATGAGGAAATTACACACAGGCATACATGTAATCACATGAGGACATTACACACAGACATACATGCAATCCCATGAGGACATTACACACAGGCATACATGTAATCCCATGAGGACATTACACACAGGCATACATGTAATCCCATGAGGACATTACACACAGGCATACATGTAATCACATGAGGACATTACACACAGGCATACATGCAATCCCATGAGGACAATACACACAGGCATACATGTAATCACATGAGGACATTACACACAGGCATACATGTAATCACATGAGGACATTACACACAGGCATACATGTAATCACATGAGGACATTACACACAGGCATACATGCAATCCCATGAGGACATTACACACAGGCATACATACAATCCCATGAGGACATTACACACAGGCATACATGTAATCACATGAGGAAATTACACACAGGCATACATGCAATCCCATGAGGACATTACACACAGGCATACATGTAATCCCATGAGGACATTACACACAGGCATACATGCAATCCCATGAGGACATTACAGGCAGGCATACATGTAATCCCATGAGGAAATTACACACAGGCATACATGTAATCCCATGAGGACATTACACACAGGCATACATGCAATCCCATGAGGACAATACACACAGGCATACATGTAATCCCATGAGGACAATACACACAGGCATACATGTAATCACATGAGGACATTACACACAGGCATACATGCAATCCCATGAGGACATTACACAAAGGCATACATACAATCCCATGAGGACATTACACACAGGCATACATGTAATCCCATGAGGACATTACACACAGGCATACATGTAATCACATGAGGACATTACACACAGGCATACATGCAATCCCATGAGGACAATACACACAGGCATACATGTAATCACATGAGGACATTACACACAGGCATACATGTAATCACATGAGGACATTACACACAGACATACATGTAATCACATGAGGACATTACACACAGGCATACATGCAATCCCATGAGGACATTACACACAGGCATACATGTAATCCCATGAGGACATTACACACAGGCATACATGTAATCCCATGAGGACATTACAGGCAGGCATACATGTAATCCCATGAGGAAATTACACACAGGCATACATGTAATCCCATGAGTACAATACACACAGGCATACATGTAATCACATGAGGACATTACACACAGGCATACATGTAATCACATGAGGACATTACACACTGGCATACATGTAATCACATGAGGACATTACACACAGGCATACATGCAATCCCATGAGGACATTACACAAAGGCATACATACAATCCCATGAGGACATTACACACAGGCATACATGTAATCCCATGAGGACAATACACACAGGCATACATGTAATCCCATGAGGACATTACACACAGGCATACATACAATCCCATGAGGACATTACACACAGGCATACATGTAATCCCATGAGGACATTACACACAGGCATACATGTAATCACATGAGGACATTACACACAGGCATACATGTAATCCCATGAGGACATTACACATAGGCATACATGTAATCACATGAGGACATTACACACAGGCATACATGCAATCCCATGAGGACATTACAGGCAGGCATACATGTAATCCCATGAGGAAATTACACACAGGCATACATGTAATCACATGAAGACATTACACACAGGCATACATGCAATCCCATGAGGACAATACACACAGGCATACATGTAATCACATGAGGACATTACACACAGGCATACATGTAATCCCATGAGGACATTACACACAGGCATACATGTAATCACATGAGGACATTACACACAGGCATACATGCAATCCCATGAGGACATTACACACAGGCATACATGTAATCCCATGTGGACATTACACACAGGCATACACAGTGGCGTAGCTAAGGAGGTGTGGGCCCCAATGCAAGTTTTACAATGGGGCCCCCCAAGCACTCTATACATAACAATGGATATGGCGCACCAAAACCTGCCAATGGCAACTACAGTGTCAGAGGAGCAAGAAGGGGATGGGAAATTGTTTGCTAATGATTACCACTGTTCAAAGTATCTATAGAAGTGATTATTATGAGCACAGGACCAATAGAGAGGTAATACTGTAGTTGAATGAGGGCCCTTCGGGGCCCCTCTGGCCCAAGGGCCCCGATGCGGTCGCTACCGCTGCAACCCCTATTGCTACGCCCCTGGGCATACATGTAATCCCATGAGGAAATTACACACAGGCATACATGTAATCACATGAGGACATTACACACAGGCATACATGCAATCCCATGAGGACAATACACACAGGCATACATGTAATCACATGAGGACATTACACACAGGCATACATGTAATCACATGAGGACATTACACACAGGCATACATGTAATCACATGAGGACATTACACACAGGCATACATGCAATCCCATGAGGACATTACACACAGGCATACATGTAATCCCATGAGGACATTACACACAGGCATACATGTAATCCCATGAGGACATTACAGGCAGGCATACATGTAATCCCATGAGGAAATTACACACAGGCATACATGTAATCACGTGAGGACATTACACACAGGCATACATGCTATCCCATGAGTACAATACACACAGGCATACATGTAATCACATGAGGACATTACACACAGGCATACATGTAATCACATGAGGACATTACACACAGGCATACATGTAATCACATGAGGACAATACACACAGGCATACATGCAATCCCATGAGGACATTACACACAGGCATACATGTAATCCCATGAGGACATTACACACAGGCATACATGCAATCCCATGAGGACATTACACACAGGCATACATGTAATCCCATGAGGACATTACACACAGGCATACATGCAATCCCATGAGGACAATACACACAGGCATACATGCAATCCCATGAGGACATTACACACAGGCATACATGTAATCCCATGAGGACAATACACACAGGCATACATGTAATCCCATGAGGACATTACACACAGGCATACATGTAATCCCATGAGGACATTACACACAGGCATACATGTAATCCCATGAGGACATTACAGGCAGGCATACATGTAATCCCATGAGGAAATTACACACAGGCATACATGTAGTCACATGAGGACATTACACACAGGCATACATGCAATCCCATGAGGACAATACACACAGGCATACATGTAATCACATGAGGACATTACACACAGGCATACATGTAATCCCATGAGGACATTACACACAGGCATACATGTAATCACATGAGGACATTACACACAGGCATACATGCAATCCCATGAGGACATTACACACAGGCATACATGTAATCCCATGTGGACATTACACACAGGCATACACAGTGGCGTAGCTAAGGAGGTGTGGGCCCCAATGCAAGTTTTACAATGGGGCCCCCCAAGCACTCTATACATAACAATGGATATGGCGCACCAAAACCTGCCAATGGCAACTACAGTGTCAGAGGAGCAAGAAGGGGATGGGAAATTGTTTGCTAATGATTACCACTGTTCAAAGTATCTATAGAAGTGATTATTATGAGCACAGGACCAATAGAGAGGTAATACTGTAGTTGAATGAGGGCCCTTCGGGGCCCCTCTGGCCCAAGGGCCCCGATGCGGTCGCTACCGCTGCAACCCCTATTGCTACGCCCCTGGGCATACATGTAATCCCATGAGGAAATTACACACAGGCATACATGTAATCACATGAGGACATTACACACAGGCATACATGCAATCCCATGAGGACAATACACACAGGCATACATGTAATCACATGAGGACATTACACACAGGCATACATGTAATCAGTGGCGTACCTAGGGCATTTGACACCCGGTGCTGGGTATTAAAAAGACACCCCCCCCCCCCCATAAAAAAACCAAAAAACAGCAAATGTGGCATGCTAAACGTGACACGGCGGGTAATGCCAGGTGTAGGCTCGCTCCCCCCCCTAAAGTTGTCCTTAGTATAGTATAGTGGCACCAGTATAGCTAACAAAAAATGGGTGCGGCTATAACATGCGGCGCGCATTGCGCGCCGCGGCGAAAAATGGGCGTGGCCATGACCGGATGAGGGCAGAGCTAACTAATTTAAAGTGAACCCGGGATAAGAGTGATATGGAGGCTGCCATATTCATTTCCTTTTAAACAATAGGCAGCCCTGCTGATCTATTTGGCTGCAGTAGTGAACTGAATTACACCAGAAACAAGCCATGCAGCTAATCTTGTCAGTTCTGACAATATTGTCAGAAACCCCTGACCTGCTGCATGCTTATTCAGGGTCTATGGTTGAAAGAATTAGATGCAGAGGACCAGCACAGCAGCCAGGCAGCTGGTATTGCTTAAAAGGAGATAAATATTGCAGCCCAATATTATTCTCACCTCGGGTTCCCCTTAAAAGTGCAACACAAAGACAGTGGGCCTTTCCCCAGAAAATTCACATAATTGTTCAGGTTTTCTCAAGAAAATACACGTAATGTGAACAGATTTGACCAGAAAATAGTTCAATCATGTCGGCAGATTTGCCCAAAAAACACGTTCAATCATGTCGGCAGATTTGCCCAAAAAACACGTTCAATCATGTCGGCAGATTTGCCCAAAAAACACGTTCAATCATGTCGGCAGATTTGCCCAAAAAACACGTTCCATCATGTCGGCAGATTTGCCCAAAAAACACGTTCCATCATGTCGGCAGATTTGCCCAGAAAATACATGCAATCATGTCGGCAGATTTGCCCAGAAAATACATGCAATCATGTCGGCAGATTTGCCCAGAAAATACATGCAATCATGTCGGCAGATTTGCCCTGAAAATACATGCAATCATGTCGGCAGATTTGCCCAGAAAATACATGCAATCATGTCGGCAGATTTGCCCAGAAAATACATGCAATCATGTCGGCAGATTTGCCCAGAAAATACATGCAATCATGTCGGCAGATTTGCCCAGAAAATACATGCAATCATGTCGGCAGATTTGCCCAGAAAATACATGCAATCATGTTGGCAGATTTGCCCAGAAAATATATGCAATCATGTGGCCAACCTGGCCAGAAAACACTTCAATCATGTAGCAGACCTGGCCAGAACAGTCGATACACCTGCTAATATAAATTAAATAAAAGTTTACTCACCTGAAGCAGCAGCAGACCTCCTGTCCCGGCCTCCGTCCGGCGCGCAGCTCTCACGATCCTCTGCAGCCAGCCAGCAACTGAAACTCCCGCGCTGAGAGCAGGGCTACGGGAAAATGGCGCTCGAAGCCCTGCATTGCAGACTCCGTCTCCAGAGCAGGGCTTCGGACGCCATTTTACTGTAGCCCTGCTCTGCCGCTGTTGGAGCTGCGGGCTGCTGCTGTCAGTGAACTGACACAGCGTCTATTAGACGCCGAATAGCAGTTCACGCTGGGGGTGCTTCAGCACCCAAACCACCCCCCTGGCACCGCCACTGCCCCAGTATAGCTAGTATAGTTGCCCCAGTATAGCATAGTGGCCCCAGTATAGTTTAGTGTAGCATAGTGGCCCCAGTGTAGCATAGTGGCCCCAGTGTAGCATAGGTGCCCCCAGTGTAGCATAGGTGCCCCCAGTGTAGCATAGGTGCCCCCAGTGTAGCATAGGTGCCCCCAGTGTAGCATAGTGGCCCCCAGTGTAGCATAGTGGCCCCCAGTGTAGCATAGTGGCCCCCAGTGTAGCATAGTGGCCCCCAGTGTAGCATAGTGGCCCCCAGTGTAGCATAGTGGCCCCCAGTGTAGCATAGTGGCCCCCAGTGTAGCATAGTGGCCCCCAGTGTAGCATAGTGGCCCCCAGTGTAGCATAGTGGCCCCCAGTGTAGCATAGTGACCCCCAGTGGAGCATAGTGGCCCCCAGTGTAGCATAGTGGCCCCCAGTGTAGCATAGTGGCCCCCAGTGTAGCATAGTGGCCCCCAGTGTAGCATAGTGGCCCCCGGTGTAGCATAGTGGCCCCCGGTGTACACATAGTGGCCCCCGGTGTAGCATAGTGGCCCCCGGTGTAGCATAGGTGCCCCCGGTGTAGCATAGGTGCCCCCCGGTGTAGCATAGTGGCCCCCGGTGTAGCATAGTGGCCCCCGGTGTAGCCAAGGTGCCCCCGGTATGAGGGAAGCTTGGAAGGTGGGGTGGCGGGGTCCCCTCCTTCCGGCGCTTCCCCCTCCTAATTAGCAGCAGCCAGCAGCTTAGCGAAGCGGGCGGGGAGGATACTCACCTGCTCCAGGCGATGGCGCATAACGTTATCCTCACGTGACGCTGGTCTCTCTGTCGCTCACTGTGCTTCCGCAAATCAGGAAGCACAGTGGGCGGTGGAGAAGGTGGAGACCAGCGTCAGGTGACGATGACGCTATGCGCCATCGCCTGGAACGCAGGAAGTAGGTGAGTAAGGCCCGCTCCTGCCCGCTCCTGCCCGCTCATCAAGCTGCTGCTAATTAGGAGGGGGAAGCGCCAGAAGGAGGGGACCCAGGTGAGGGAGGTGGGGGGTCCGGCCCCCCTCCCCGCCGCTTTCCCCGCCACCCCTCCTTTCCGGGTTGCTTCCCCCTCCTGTCCTGCCTGCATAGTGCCCAGGCCTCTGTGGGAGGCCTTGGTGACACCCCCTGGGGCACCCGACACCCGGTGCGGGGCGCCCCATGCCGCCCTATGGTAGGAACGCCACTGCATGTAATCACATGAGGACATTACACACAGGCATACATGTAATCACATGAGGACATTACACACAGGCATACATGCAATCCCATGAGGACATTACACACAGGCATACATGTAATCCCATGAGGACATTACACACAGGCATACATGTAATCCCATGAGGACATTACAGGCAGGCATACATGTAATCCCATGAGGAAATTACACACAGGCATACATGTAATCACATGAGGACATTACACACAGTAATTGTAGTAAAGGCAGGCCCAGACTTACCTCACAAGAACCTATAGGCACAGATGTCGTGGCACCTTAGACTTCACCCTCCTTGAACCGCATCACAAGTGTGCTGGCTGTCCCAGCTGTCACTTCTCCCTTACTTCCCTTGCCCGTCATAGGTAGCTGCAGGTGCCCCTTAGTATTAAGGTAGCCACTAACGGTCCAATTTCGAGCGAAAAATCGTTCAAGCGATCAGAAATTCTGATCGGAAGTTAAATATTGTAATAAATCGTTCACTACACCATCAACGATCCAATCTTTACTTCCTATCTATCACAACCAACAAGAAAATCCAAATTTTGGTTCGACTAAAATTCATTCGGGCGACATTTTTTTCACTCGTTCATAATCGATTGTGTCCACCAATGGAGAATTACAACCAATCTGATCAGAATTTCTGATCAATCGAACGATTTTTCGCTAGAAATAGGACCGTTAGTGGCCACCTTTAGGTAGACAGAAGTACTCTCAATAATAAGTAGCTAGAGGTGTCCCAAAGTATTAGATAGCTATAGGAACCTCACTATTAAGTAGCTAGAGGTGCCCCTGCACAGGGAAGGAGGGAGGGAGGTGTTCGGAAAGGGGAGAAAGCCGCCTTTCTATCATCAGCTGACTGTAGGCACGTGACTACAGTGCCTTATGGTAAATCCAGCCCTGAGTAAAGGAGAATATTGCGGCACTTATAAATCTTGCAGATCAAGTGGTTAGCGTTTACCCAGATATAATGGAACCACTCCATGTCAGGCTTGTCTGGTCAATAACCACAGTTCAGACTGTATGCCCATATGACTGACCCGTAGCCCAGCCCATAACACCTGCATAATCTCCTACCTAACACAATACTAACAATACCCTGCAGGCAGATGTAGCATACAGTCTGACAGATAGCTAATCACCAGGCAGAACCTGAATACTTAGCAATGCAATCAGTCACCTGAGGCCTAGTGGATAAGGCTATCCAGACGAATGAATCCTAGAGGCAGGAGAGCTAGGAGCTCCAGGAAGCAGTAAGCAGGTCCAAGATAGGAACTTTCCAGAGGTATCGTAGTCAAGACAGGCCAAAGTCAGTCCAGGTAGAGTTCATGCAATCTGTGTCCAAGCAAAGGTCAATCCAGGCAGCAAGCAAAGTGTAGTCCAGCTTCAAGGCAAGGTTGGCAACAGGAATCAAGCAGAGGTTAATCGTGGTCAAGGTACAAGGCAATAGTCGGCAACAGGAATCAAGCAAGACAGTGAGCGCTCCCCAGCACCAAGCCAATGCTAAATGCTATCACGGGCAATGACTGGGGGGGGGGGGGGGGGGGGCTCACCAGGTTTAAATATTAGGACTAACCAATCAACAAAAGGCAGAATTGAAAACAAACCAATAGTGGTTCAGCGTGTCAGCTGATCAGCTGACGCGCAAGCGTGCATGTGAGAGTTACTGTTTACATCGGCGGAGCGCGTACTGAGAGCTGGTCCTCCGCCTGTCTAATGAGGTCTGCGGAGCCCTCTGCATTCTGACTGGACGCAGCGGTCCTTACACTCCAAATGTTTCCTGTGTGCTCTGTTGAAATTGGTAGGAAGGAAGCTGATAAATTGTGTATAAAAGACATGCACCATCTGGTTGCAACAATAAGAGTCTATTTATTGAGCCAATCATCCATCTCTTTACATCATCTGCACAATCCAGTTCCCAACTCATTACACATGCTGAGATACTGCCATGGTGAGGACTACAAGGGGTGGGTGCAGGGGACTAGTGGTCAGTCTCAATGTCTGTATCACGTATAGTACGCGTATTCACGTGGAGGTCAAGCACAGGCAGGGAACAAGTGGGCGCTCTTAATGCCGTCCATTTTCCCTCCCCCGTTGCTATAGGAGCTCAATACGTCATTCAAAGCGCTGCCCACGAAGACCACCCCACACATTTTAGGTTACTCCCTATACAGAACATCACTTGTTCCATGAAGACGCTATGCTCTGTTACCAAGCAAAACTGAAATTATCTTTCTTTTGGCTGTAAAACATGCCTATACTATCCCACCAGAAGCTGCTTCTACTTCTGGCTCCTTTAAAAGCAGGCCGGTGTCCAGTGTCTTCATCGTCATGCTCTATGACAAAGCAACCTCTGTTGCGGATGGAGTGGCACACCTTGGCTTATTGGGTGGGTGCAAAGCTGACGCTCTATATGCAATCAGCAAGTCCAAAGATTGGTTAGAACACCACTGCTGGTGGTGAATGAAGAACGATTGGGTGCTGCCTGGTGGCAAAAGTCTTGTGCGTATTGCCCGAAGCCCGGACCTTGGAAGGGGCAGGAAGGTTGACAGGGTAGCGTGCATGCATGGTTGGCAGCAGTACTGAAGAAGGAAGCAGGAAGCTGCCAGTACCACTGTTAAGCTAAGTGGTCACATGAGAAACTTGTGCTCCAGGCTTTTGCCTGGAGTATCGGTGCTGAAAAACAACCCTGAATTTACAGACACCCTGTACTGAATAAATACTGTATATAAGTCCATGTACATATGCATGCAAGCATGCACTGTGTACAATTTAACACATTTTGTGGTAGCAATAACTGAAAATTATTATTTGTATTCCTTAGAGCTCTGCTTTTTCATCTACTCACTTTGGCTGTGGAAGAACTGTCATTGTGGGCCTGGCTCCTTCTTCTGCTAAGATGACTATAGATCCATTGGAAGTTCTAACCGGACGCAGCTTGACAGGCGCTTTGTTTGGAGGTAATATGTGTGTAAGAATAAACATTATTAATGTTGTCGGTCACTTTTTTAAAACCAAACAAACAAGTGAAAATGTACCTGTAGGTTAAAATAAGGTGTTCCATTGAGTCCACTTTCAGTTCAATCTGAGGCCACATTCCTGAGATCTGCTTTACATTGAGAGTGTGAATAGTGCAGAGTATATTGTAGAACCCCAAATAGTCTATTCAGAACATTGTGTTACCCACCCAGTGCTTACAGACAATACAAATCAGATTTCAGGAATACTGCCAAAGAATAAACTGAACAAAATGCTTTACATTATATCAACATACCATGTCACTCTAAAAACATGTGTTTTTATTACATCTGTAACGCCTGTAAATTTCAAATTGGCATTAGAATACGATGGACATATAACTATTGCGGGGATTAGATCGTGAGCCGCTAAGGGGCTGTTAATGACAGGAGTGTACTCTCTGAACTTTGTGGAAGACATCAGCAGTGGCGTCCCTACCATGGGGCGGCCAGGAGCGCTCCGCTCCGGGTGTCAGCTCCAGGGGGGGTGTCATCAAGGCCTCCCCAGAAGCCTTGATGACACAGGAGGGGAAGCAGCGCTGAAGGAGGGGTGGCAGCGTCGGCGGGGAGGGGGGAAATACCCCCCCACATCTCCCTCACCTGGGTCCCCTCCTTCGGCGCTTCCCCTCCACGGGCGCCGGCAACGGGCACTGACAGGGCGGCTGATAGCCGCCCTCAGTTTACCCGAGCAGGCGAGCAGGGCTACGGGAAGATGGCCGCCGAAGCCCGCACTGGAGACAAAAATAGACGGCAAGATGGCCTCCGACGCCATCTTGCCGTCTATTTTTGTCTCCAGTGTGGGCTTCGGCGGCCATCTTCCCGTAGCCCTGCACTGATGACGCAGCAGGAGACGGCGCGGGACATTCAAGAGGAGCTGCGGAGACTGCCTGGGACTCGGAAGAGAGGTTTCATCTGCAGGTAAGGTTTTTTCTTTTACAGGTGCACCGGCCCGGCCACCCACCGCTGCTGCCCACCTACCCACCGCTGCTGCCCACCTACCCACCACTGCTGCCCACCACCTAACCCACCACTGCTGCCCACCTACCCACCAGGCTACCCACCACTGCTGCCCACCTACCCACCAGGCTACCCAGCAGGCTACCCACCGCTGCTGCCCACCGCTGCTGCCCACCTACCCACCGCTGCTGCCCATCTACCCACTGCTGCTGCCCACCTACCCACCGCTGTTGCCCACCTACCCACCACTGCTGCCTACCTACCCACCAGGCTACCCAGCAGGCTACCCACCACTGCTGCCCACCTACCCACCACTGCTGCCCACCTACCCACCGCTGCTGCCCACCTACCCACCGCTGCTGCCCACCTACCCGCCGCTGCTGCCCACCTACCCACCAGGCTACCCACCACTGCTGCCCACCTACCCACCACTGCTGCCCACCTACCCACCAGGCTACCCAGCAGGCTGCCCACCTACCCACCAGGCTACCCACCACTGCTGCCCACCTACCCACCACTGCTGCCCACCTACCCACCACTGCTACCCAGCAGGCTGCCCACCTACCCACCAGGCTACCCAGCAGGCTGCCCACCTACCCACCACTGCTGCCCACCTACCCACCACTGCTACCCAGCAGGCTGCCCACCTACCCACCAGGCTACCCAGCAGGCTGGCCACCTACCCACCACTGCTGCCCCCCTACCCACCATGCTACCCACCTACCCACCACTGCTGCCCACCTACCCACCAGGCTACCCAGCAGGCTACCCACCACTGCTGCCCCCCTACCCACCACTGCTACCCAGCAGGCTGCCCACCTACCCACTAGGCAATCAGGCTGCTCACCCTTCACCACCTACCCACCAGGCTATCAGCTTGCCAACACTCAAATCTGCTACCGATATTGTGTATTTTGTGGTCAGATCTGCTACCGACATTGTGTATTTTGTGGTCAGTTTAACTACCTGAATCAAAGAAGCAGGCCAGTGTGGCACTCCCTGAATGAAATGACCAGTATGCAGGAGAGATCAAATGAAACTATTAACCACTCGTAGCCACCAATACCCTTTTACAAGAATCCGGGGGATGCTGAGACATGTGCTCCGCCAATATTCGTAGAAGGAAGAGTATGACAACAATGTGTAGAAAGAAGCAGAAGCGTGCACCAATGTCCTCTAATGAATTTCGCCTTTTAATCCTCCAGATTAGTTCCATACAAACGGGGTAAACATCAGTGCATACATTAGTATAGTTGCATATACATACTGGTGCTGGTGGCAGTGGTCTGGTGGGTGCCTAGGGTGTGAAAGGATCGGCGACGGCCGTTTCGCGTCCAACAGGACGCTTGGTCACGCTGCGTTCCACAACGCAGCGTGACCAAGCGTCCTGTTGGACGCGAAACGGCCGTCGCCGATCCTTTCACACCCTAGGCACCCACCAGACCACTGCCACCAGCACCAGTATGTATATGCAACTATACTAATGTATGCACTGATGTTTACCCCGTTTGTATGGAACTAATCTGGAGGATTAAAAGGCGAAATTCATTAGAGGACATTGGTGCACGCTTCTGCTTCTTTCTACACATTGTTGTCAGTTTAACTACCGTCATTATGTATTTTGTGGTCAGTTTAACTACCGTCGTGTATTTTGTGGTCAGTTTAACTACCGTCATTGTGTATTTTGTGGTCAGTTTAACTACTGATATTGTGTATTTTGTGGTGAAATCTGGTGCTGACATTGTGTATGTTCTGGTCAAATCTACCGCAAGATTGAATGATTTTTTTCTGGTCAAATCTGCCGACATGATTGAATGTATTTTCTTGTGAAATCTGCTCACATAACGTGTAATGTCTGGTGAAATGTTCTCGCATTACGTGTATTTTATGTTGAAAGCTTCTGACATTTTGTGTATTTTCTGGAGAAAAGCTGCGCAATGATGTGAATTTTCTGGAGAAAGGTTGACTAAAACTTGGGTGCACTTTTAAATTAGCTCCGCCCCATCCGGTCATAGCCACGCCCATTTTTTCACCGCGGCGCACTTCGCGCGCCGCAGGTGGTGTACCGTGTGTGGGGGGGGTGTCTTTCAATACCTAGCACCGGGTGTCAAATGCCCTAGGTACGCCACTGACACAGGCATACATGCAATCCCATGAGTACAATACACACAGGCATACATGTAATCACATTAGGACATTACACACAGGCATACATGTAATCACATGAGGACATTACACACAGGCATACATGTAATCACATGAGGACATTACACACAGGCATACATGCAATCCCATGAGGACATTACACACAGGCATACATGTAATCCCATGAGGACATTACACACAGGCATACATGCAATCCCATGAGGACATTACACACAGGCATACATGCAATCCCATGAGGACATTACACACAGGCATACATGCAATCCCATGAGGACAATACACACAGGCATACATGCAATCCCATGAGGACATTACACACAGGCATACATGTAATCCCATGAGGACAATACACACAGGCATACATGTAATCCCATGAGGACATTACACACAGGCATACATGTAATCCCATGAGGACATTACACACAGGCATACATGTAATCCCATGAGGACATTACAGGCAAGCATACATGTAATCCCATGAGGAAATTACACACAGGCATACATGTAATCACATGAGGACATTACACACAGGCATACATGCAATCCCATGAGGACAATACACACAGGCATACATGTAATCACATGAGGACATTACACACAGGCATACATGTAATCACATGAGGACATTACACACAGGCATACATGTAATCACATGAGGACATTACACACAGGCATACATGCAATCCCATGAGGACATTACACACAGGCATACATACAATCCCATGAGGAAATTACACACAGGCATACATGCAATCCCATGAGGACATTACACACAGGCATACATGCAATCCCATGAGGACATTACACACAGGCATACATGTAATCCCATGAGGACATTACACACAGGCATACATGCAATCCCATGAGGACATTACACACAGGCATACATGTAATCCCATGAGGACATTACACACAGGCATACATACAATCCCATGAGGACATTACACACAGGCATACATGCAATCCCATGAGGACATTACACACAGGCATACATGCAATCCCATGAGGACATTACACACAGGCATACATGTGATCACATGAGGAAATTACACACAGGCATACATGCAATCCCATGAGGACATTACACACAGGCATACATTAGAGTGACCAGATTTTTGTGGGTCCAACCTGGGACGGGGAGGGGGGGCGTGGGGGGGGGGGGGGGCGCGTAGCGCGCCGCAGCGAAATGTGGGGAGGACTGAGGAGCGTGCAGCGACGAAGACTGGGGTGCACGCCGCGGCGAAAAATGGGCGTGGCCATACCATTGTGTGGGCGGAGCTAACATAATGATATAACAGCGAGGCATAAGAAAGCAGTGTTTACGCCATGATGTGGACAAACGAGACTTTGCATCATGGGTGTGCAGAAACTGTGTGATGCTAATAGTATACCTTAACCACAAAGCAGCAATTATAGCCACCTATGACCATTAAATAATAAATGCAGTAACAGTTACCCCGGACACCAGAAAATAAATGCAATGGGCAACATGTCAGCACAAAATAAACGCAATGCGGGCAACATGTCAGTACAAAATAAACGCAATGCGGGCAAACATGTCAGTACAAAATAAATGCAATGCGGGCAAACATTTCACCAGAAAAGAAACGCAATGCGGGCAAACATTTCATCAGAAAAGAAACGCAATGCGGGCAAACATTTCACCAGAAAAGAAACGCAATGCGGGGAAACATTTCACCAGAAAAGAAACGCAATGCGGGCAAACATTTCACCAGAAAATTAACGCAATGCGGGCAAACATTTCACCAGAAAAAAAACGCAATGCGGGCAAACATTTCACCAGAAAAGAAACGCAATGCGGGCAAACATTTCACCAGAAAAGAAACGCAATGCGGGCAAACATTTCACCAGAAAATTAACGCAATGCAAGCAAAATTTCACCAGAGAAGAAACGCAATGCGGGCAAACATTTCACCTGGAAAAGAAAAGCAATGCGGGCAAACATTACACCTGGAAAAAAAAAAACGCAATGCGGGCAAACATTTCACCCGAAAAAGAAACACAATGCGGGCAAACATTTCACCCGGAAAAGAAACGCAATGCGGGCAAACATTTCACCTGGAAAAGAAACGCAATGCGGGCAAACCTTTCACCTGGAAAAGAAACGCACTGCGGGCAAACATTTCACCTGGAAAAGAAAGCATTTACTCACCTGGCAGAAGTCTCCGGCCTCTGGCGCGCTGCTCCCGGGACCACCTTCCTCCTGAAGTCTCCCGCGCTGACAGCCTGGCAGAGCAGGGCTACGGCAAGATGGCGCCCGAAGCCCTGTACTGGAGACAAATAGTCGAAACAGACACCGGAAGAGGAGGCTGGAGCGGGGCTGCAGGCAATGAACTGGCACGGTGTCTATAGACGCCGCTGCCAGTTCATAAGGATAGAGTGGCCAGAGTCCCGAGGCCGGGACGTCCCGCTGCTAAAAGCGGGACGTTTCCCGGGACCTCATGCAGCCTGGGACAGCGGACCCCGAATCCGGGACGTGTCCCGGGCAATCCGGGACGTCTGGTCACTCTACATACATGCAATCCCATGAGGACATTACACACAGGCATACATGTAATCCCATGAGGACATTACACACAGGCATACATGCAATCCCATGAGGACATTACACACAGGCATACATGCAATCCCATGAGGACATTACACACAGGCATACATGCAATCACATGAGGACATTACACACAGGCATACATGCAATCCCATGAGGACAATACACACAGGCATACATGTAATCACATGAGGACAATACACACAGGCATACATGTAATCACATGAGGACAATACACACAGGCATACATGTAATCACATGAGGAAATTACACACAGGCATACATGTAATCACATGAGGAAATTACACACAGGCATACATGTAATCCCATGAGGACAATACACACAGGCATACATGTAATCACATGAGGACATTACACACAGGCATACATGCAATCCCATGAGGACATTACACACAGGCATACAGTACATGTAATCACATGAGGAAATTACACACAGGCATACATGTAATCACATGAGGAAATTACACACAGGCATACATGTAATCCCATGAGGACATTACACACAGGCATACATGCAATCCCATGAGGACATTACACACAGGCATACATGCAATCCCATGAGGACATTACACACAGGCATACATGTAATCCCATGAGGACATTACACACCGGCATACATGCAATCCAATGAGGACATTACACACAGGCATACATGTAATTAACCTGCTGAGCGGTCTGGACGAGCTCAGCTCGTCCAACACCGCCAGAGGCTGCCGCTCAGGCCCTGCTGGGCCGATTTCCACCAAATAAAAAGCAGCACACGCAGCCGGCACTTTGCCAGCCGCGTGTGCTGCCTGATCGCCGCTGCAGTGCGGCGATCTGCCGCGTGCAGCGGCGAAAGAGGGTCCCCCCAGCCGCCCGAGCCCAGCGTAGCCGGAACAAACAGTTCCGGCCAGCGCTAAGGGCTGGATCGGAGGCGGCTGACGTCAGGACGTCGGCTGACGTCCATGACGTCACTCCGCTCGTCGCCATGGCGACGAGGGAAGCGAAACACGGAGGGCCGCTCATTGCGGCCTTACGTGTTATTCCATGCCGCCGGAGGCGATCGGAAGATCGCCTCCGGAGCGCCCTCTAGTGGGCTTTCATGCAGCCAACTTTCAGTTGGCTGCATGAAATAGTTTTTTTTTTAATTTAAAAAAAACCCTCCCGCAGCCACCCTGGCGATTTAATCAGAACGCCAGGGTGGTTAAGGCACTGGAAAAATGGGTAACCCTGCTCCTGCAAAAGTCTCAGCGGCAATAACCATTTCAGGACGCGGGGATTTTTCACTTTATGCATCAGAGCAATTTTCACCTCCCATTCATTCGCTAATAACTTTATCACTACTTATCACAATTTATTGATCTATATCTTGTTTTTTTCCGCCACTAATTAGGCTTTCTTTGGGTGGTACATTTTGCTAAGAATTATTTTTTATAAATGCATTTTAACAGGATTAACCACTTCAGCCTTCAGTCGTTTTCACTTTATGCATCCGAGCAATGTTCACCTCCCATTCATTAGTCTATAACTTTATCACTACTTATCACAATGAACTGATCTATATCTTGTTTTTTCTGCCACCAATTAGGCTTTCTTTGGGTGGCACATTTTGCTAAGAGCCACTTTACTGTAAATGCATTTTAACAGGAAGAATACGAAAAAAACGGGAAAAAAAATCATTATTTCTCAGTTTTCAGCCATTATAGTTTTAAAATAATACATGCCTCCACAATTAAAACTCGTATTGTATTTGCCCATACACCGTTAAAATTATGTCCCTATCACAATGTTGGCGACAATATTTTATTTGGTGCATTTTTTCCGTTTTGCATCTATTACTATTTCCAAGTTTAAAATTAAAAAAATATAGAAATATTTCATCTTTACATTGATATTAAAAAGTTTAGACCCTTAGGTAAATATTTACTTTTTTTTAAAAAAAATTTTATTGTAATGTTTTTTTTTTAATATTAACCACTTTTTCCATCCTTATAAAACCAAGGGACAGAGAAATCCGTACCTCCTGCACTACCGCCACTGTCCGCGCTCCCCCCGCTGATGCGCGCGCTCCCGCCACTCATGCACACTGCCGCATGCTCGCCCGGAGATCAATGAACGGGAAAATCCATTCTCGTTCATTGATCTAAGCCCCGCAATGATCTGCTGCTTCTATGACAAACAGCGCGCTCATTGTGATTTTTCCAGCCTCATAGTGCTTCCTGTAAGCGTCCTTCCGGACGCTTACAGGTCGCATGAACAAAACATCACTGTGGCCATCTTGTGGCCAAATAGTAAAACTACACCCTAAAGCATTTTACATATACAAATACCTAAGTTTTACACAATAAATGAACTCATTACCTCCCACACTCCCCAATTATTTTTTTTTGTAATTAAAAAAAAAAAAAATACAATAAAAAAAAAACATAAATAGTTACCTTAGGGACTGAACTTTTTAAATATTTATGTCAAGAGGGTATAACACTGTTACTTTATAAACTATGGGCTTGTAATTAGGGATGGATGCAAAACTGAAAAAAATGCACCTTTATTTCCAAATAAAATATTGGCGCCAAACATTGTGATAGGGACATAATTTAAACGGTTTTATAACCAGGACAAATGGGCAAATACATTTCATGGGTTTTAATTACAGTAGCATGCATTATTTAAAAACTATAATGGCCGAAAACTGAAAAATAATGATTTTTTTCCCCACATTTTTTTCCTATTTTCCCATTAAAACACATTTAGAATAAAATAATTCTTGGCATAATGTTCCACCTAAAGAAAGCCTAATTGGTGGCGAAAAAAACCAAGATATAGTTCATTTCATTGCAATAAGTAATAATAAAGTTATAGACGAATGAATGGAAGGAGCGCTGAAAGGTGAAAATTGCTCTGGTGTTTCAGGGGTAAAACCCCTCAGTGGTGAAGTGGTTAAACCTTTTATTTGGTTATTTTTGGGAGGGTGGGATGTAAACGGTAGTTTTATAATGTAAATGTGTGTTGCGTTTTATTTTTTTTACTTTTAGTATGTTTACATACTATATTTGGCGGTCATGAGTTTGTTTACATTTCGTCACTCTAAGCGTAACATACGCTTAGAGGGATGCATGGGGGACGCAACAGCCAGAAAAAGCTAAGTTTCCGAGAGAAGCTGTCGCTTTTTCTGCGGGGGAGAGGAATCAGTGATCGGGCACCATAGCCCGATTCACTGATTGCCTGGCTAACGAACCGCGGGCCGGGAGCGTGCGTGCACGATCGGCCGTGGGAGCGCACGGACGCGCACATGGCCTCCTGGGCATAGCTAGTACGTCCAGGAGGCCGAAGTAGTTAATAAGGAAAAAAAATGGAAAAATTTCATTATTTCTCAGTTTTCGTCCATTATAGCTTTAAAATGATTCACGCTACCATAATTAAAACCTATGTATTTTCTTTGCCCGTTTGTCTCGGTTATGACACCATTTAAATTTTGTCCCTATCACAATGTATGGCGCCAATATTTTATTTGGAAATAAAGGTGCATTTTTTCCGTTTTGCGTCCATTACTATTTACAAGCTTATAATTTAAAAAATATTCGTACTATACCCCCTTCAAATGCATATTTAAAAAGTTCAGACCCTTAGGTAACTATTTATGTTTTTTTTTTTTAATTGTAATTTTGTTTTTCCAATAAAAATGTTATTTGGGTAATATTTTGGTGTGGGAAAAAAACAGTTAATTTTTAATGTTATTATATGTGTAAATTGTAATGTAAAAAATATGTAGATGTAGTTTTACTATTTGGCCACAAGATGGCCACCTTGAGTTTTTTTTTCTCCTTGTGCTTCTCGCTAACCGGAAGCACAAGGAGGACGCGGAAAATTTTCCGTGCAGAAAGACTGAAGCCTCTTGCAAGAGCGCTTCAGTTTTTCTGCTGGGGACACAGACCGGTGATCGGGAACCATGTTCCCGTTCACTGATCCCAGGTCTACCGGGGGACAGCATGGGGACATGGGGGTGCGCCCGCGATCACGCGCAGGAGCGCGCTGAAGTGCAGCACCGCAGCAGAGCAGCCGCCCAGACGTGAGCATCACGTCCGGGTAGCTGAAATGGTTAATTACTATTCCCCCTCCAGGCCTCCATGGACATGGGGAAATACATAATTCCACTTCCAGCTATTGCTGGCAGCTGAATGAGCTATTTTTAATCACAATCTGAGCTCTCTTTTGGCGGCCATAGCTGTAAATCACATTATGGCTTAATGGCAGATTATAGATTGCGGATTGTGTCCAGTTGCAAGAGTATGCAAACTGCATGACCCGGGAGCAACATCACCAGAGGAAGAGGGGGGAGCGCAGACAGCCTCCCCCAGCTACTGCCACCAACTGGGGGGATTCACACCTCCCCCCCCCCAAGAAGAAAGAAATCATTGAACTGTTGTATGGGGGAAAAAAGAGTTATGTGCTCAAACCAGGCAGAACCTGTTGTATAATGTATGCAGAAATGTCTCTCCACTAATTTGAAAGCACAGCACGTGCAAATTGCATCTGCTTGCAAGGATTTGGCGCTGCCTGAACCTTCCCCCCTTTTCTTGGTGTTGGTGCTCCCAAGCGTGCATTATGCATGTTTGGGGGGGTGGGTGGATAATTTGGATAGTCCCCCCAGGCATTGGCTACACCTGGAGTCGGGCTATCTGCATTCCTCTGCTCCCCAGGGTGCACTCGCTGCACTCCTGAGCAGTGAGAATGCTTGGGGTGCTTTCAGCGCTGCTCCCCATTTGTTGGGGTCATAGGAGGCCTACATGTGACACCCCTGTTGAGATACAAGTATTTTGTATGGGCCAAGTCCTGCAGGGCATAGCAGTGTGTTATTTTAAGACCCTTCCCATTCTGGCAAGCAGATGCATATTCTGTGCCCTTTAAATTGTCAATAGACATTTCGGCAGCTAGAATATAAATCAGGTGATGCCTGGTATGAGTAGATCTCTCTCTCTCTCTCTCTCTCTCTCTCTCTCTCTCTCTCTCTCTCTCTCTTTTTTGCTGCATGATACTGGTAATGTTACCAATATTCAACAATTGCCTATTTTATGCTATCCTCACACTAACCTCCCCATCTACGAATAACACTAATCTACCCTCTATGGTATATACAACTATTGTAATGTTATGTAAACAGTGGATATAGTTGTCATCCTCTATAATAATAGGCAACTGTCCCTGCGTAGCAGGGACAGTTGTGTCAGTGTAGCTGGGTCCGTGCCTTTTGCTACTGCGCATGTGCACAGCACGGACCCAGCCTCACACAGGTAGGACAAGAGGGACGCAGCCAGGCGGGCATGCGAGCGGGCGGCCGGGTGACGGGCGGGAGCACGCATTCGCGTGGCAGGTGCGCGGAAACAGACCTAGCCCGTTTGGGCTAAGGTCACTAGTGGTATATAAAACCGTTATAGTGGTATATTTAATAAAATGTGTATATTGTTGTTACGGTATACATGACCATTATGGTGTACAACCAATAACTTATATTACATAGTTACATAGTTACATAGTTATTTTGGTTGAAAAAAGACATACGTCCATCGAGTTCAACCAGTATAAAGTACAACACCAGCCTGCTCCCTCACATATCCCTGTTGATCCAGAGGAAGGCGAAAAAACCCTTACAAGGCATGGTCCAATTAGCCCCAAAAGGGAAAAATTCCTTCCCGACTCCAGATGGCAATCAGATAAAATCCCTGGATCAACATCATTAGGCATTACCTAGTAATTGTAGCCATGGATGTCTTTCAACGCAAGGAAAGCATCTAAGCCCCCTTTAAATGCAGGTATAGAGTTTGCCATAACGACTTCCTGTGGCAATGCATTCCACATCTTAATCACTCTAACTGTAAAGAACCCTTTCCTAAATAAATGGCTAAAACGTTTTTCCTCCATGCGCAGATCATGTCCTCTAGTCCTTTGAGAAGGCCTTGGGACAAAAAGCTCATCCGCCAAGCTATTATATTGCCCTCTGATGTATTTATACATGTTAATTAGATCCCCTCTAAGGCGTCTTTTCTCTAGACTAAATAAACCCAGTTTATCTAACCTTTCTTGATAAGTGAGACCTTCCATCCCACGTATCAATTTTGTTGCTCGTCTCTGCACCTGCTCTAAAACTGCAATATCTTTTTTGTAATGTGGTGCCCAGAACTGAATTCCATATTCCAGATGTGGCCTTACTAGAGAGTTAAACAGGGGCAATATTATGCTAGCATCTCAAGTTTTTATTTCCCTTTTAATGCATCCCAAAATTTTGTTAGCTTTAGCTGCAGCTGCTTGGCATTGAGTACGATTATTTAACTTGTTGTCAATGAGTACTCCTAAGTCCTTCTCCAAGTTTGATGTCCCCAACTGTATCCCATTTATTTTGTATGGTGCTAGACCATTAGTACGTCCAAAATGCATGACTTTACATTTGTCAACATTGAATTTCATCTGCCATGTATGTGCCCATATAGCCATCCTATCCAGATCCTGTTGCAATATGACACTATCTTCCTGAGAGTTGATGATTCTGCACAATTTTGTATCATCTGCAAAAATAGCAACATTGCTCACTACTGCATCTACTAGGTCATTAATAAATAAATTGAAGAGCACTGGACCCAGAACAGACCCCTGTGGGACCCCACTGCTAACAGTCTCCCATTTTGAGTACGATCTATTGACCACAACTCTTTGTTCTCTGTCCATTAGCCAGTTCCCTATCCATGAACACAGACTCTTCCCCAGTCCTTGCATCCTCAACTTTTGCACCAGACTTTTGTGGGGAACAGTGTCGAAGGCCTTTGCAAAGTCCAAGTATATCACATCTACAGCATTCCCAATATCCATATTAGCATTCACTACCTCATAAAAGCTGAGCATGTTAGTCAAACAGGACCTGTCTTTAGTAAACCCATGTTGATGCTGAGAAATAAGATTATTTTCTACTATGAAGTAATGTATAGTATCTCTTAGTAACCCCTCAAATAGTTTGCATACAACTGATGTTAAGCTTACAGGTCTATAATTTCCTGGATCTGATTTTTTGCCCTTCTTAAATAATGGGAAAATGTGGGCTGTACGCCAATCCACTGGGACTCTGCCAGTTGCAAGAGAGTCACAAAAGATAAGATAAAGGGGTTTATCTATAACTGAACTTAATTCCCTTAGGACCCGAGGATGCATGCCATCCGGGCCAGGTGCCTTGTCTATTTTTAATTTATTTAGTCTTGCCTTCACTTCTTCCTGCGTTAAGTATTTAATATTACAGTTAGAAGATTGAGACTCTTCTGCCTCTGTAGTTTGCAACAGTGTTGTTTCTTTTGTGAAGACAGAAGCAAAGAAAGCATTTAATAACTCTGCCTTACCTTGGTCATCCACCATTGAGTTCCCACCCTCATCCTTTAGGAGTCCTATACAGTCAACCTTTCTTTTTTTTAGAGTTAATGTACTTGTAAAACTTTTTGGGGTTAGATTTGATATCCTTAGCGATTTGTTTTTCAGCTTCAATCTTTGCCTGCCTAATTTCTTTTGTACAATTTTTATTGCACTCCTTATAATTGCTGAGTGCAGCCTCGGTCCCCTCCTGTTTTAAGAGCTTATAGGCATTCTTTTTCCTCTTCATTTTATCTTTAACCTTTCCATTCATCCATAGAGGCCTTTTTTTTATTCCTAGAATATAGAAAAAATACCTCAAAACTATAGGGCAGCGTCAATTGGGGAAATAATTATTTTTACCATAAATAGAAAAGTACCAAAATATATACATATATATCCCCTTCATGCACATGCCAACATAACTAAATATCAGACCAAAAACAAAATGAGAGTTGGCTCTTGGGTGCATGAAAAAGATAGAAAACTTTATTAATATAAATCCCATATATCAACCACATATCATGAATACAAATCTCATAAAAACCTAGAATACCCAATAAAAAAATTCCTATAGCAATACTCCTCAAAAAAACACTCCAACACCCTAGGGACTGCAGTCCCCTACATAAAAAAACGGAAATCTGTACCATACATGGAAGAAAAGTTAGTACAGGATGAAGGATGTGGTACCACTGTTATTGATGAAATGGAGAGGCCATAAAGTTCAAGCCAAACAAGCAGCAAGCGATGAATAACACACAGATGCAAGCATGGCACACTGATGGTTTTCCTGAAACATGAAATGAACACAGGAAGGCAGGTCCATATATGATTGCGACATCAATAAGCACAAACTTGAAGCAAATGAATGGCATGTGGAGCAAGCTATTGGCATGCAAGTTGATGGCGTATGAGACAAGTTGATGGCATGCAACATGCATATATATGCACACAGTCCCCCAATTGCAGGGTATAGGCTGATGCAGGACAGACAATCCTCACAGAATGCAGGCATATATGACAGATGATACAAACAGTCCCCCAATCGCAGGACATATGCAACTGATCAGAGCCAGTGAGTGTGTGAAGCGCTGTCCTCTCATATTTACCAGGCTCTGAATGGAGAAGTCCAGATGAAGGATGTGGATGTAAGCTTGCAGGTCCCAAATGCTGCCAAAATTGACAAAGGTCATCCAAGTATTGTAGGTACTGATGGGTGCAGGTTCCGGAGGGTGTGGAGCAGAGGAGACGCTGTCAGAGAGAGCCTGACATGTTTCGCCGCACCTGGCGGCCTTTTCAAAGGCAGACAGCGTTGGTGTGTATATGGACGCCATAATGGCGTCCATGAATACTGAATGCGTTCGCGCAGCCCATCCCACCCCACCCCCCGCCCCATCCATCACCACCGCACGCCCACAGTGTTGTGGGCGTGCGGGCGGCCACAACACTGTAGTACATTATCCCAGTTCACCAAACCTTGTGCCTGCCTAATTTGATTGAACTTTGCTTTTCTAAAATTCATAGTTTTAGTGGTCCCGCTGGCCTGTGGCCTATCAGTCACCAGATCAAACGTTATCATGTTGTGATCACTATTTCCCAAATGTTCTTGAACCTGCACATTTGATACATTATCTGGTCTATTAGAAATGATCAGATCCAGTAACGCATTCCCCCTAGTTGGTTCAGTTACCATTTGAGTCAAGTAATTGTCCTGTAGTGCTGCCAGAAATCTGCTGCTTTTACCAGAATGGGTAGCCTCAATACTCCAGTCAATGTCTGGAAAGTTGAAGTCGCCCATAATTATGACCTCATTTTTACTTGCAGCTTTTTCAATCTGCTGTAGTAATCGCAGTTCTGCAGCTTCATTAATAAGAGGTGGCCTGTAGCATACCCCAATAAGCAATTGGCAACTTTTATTTCCACCATGAATATTTACCCAAACGGACTCCACATCTTCGCAATCTTCCTCCATCTCATCGTTGAGGACAGCTGTAAGAGAATTCTTAACAAAGAGACAAACCCCTCCACCTTTTTTCCCTGTTCTATCCCTCCTAAACACATTGTATCCTTTTAAATTAGCTATCCAGTCATGGCTTTCATCCATCCATGTCTCGGTTATTCCCACAATGTCATTCAGAATGAACTCTAGTTCGTCTATTTTATTTGCAAGGCTCCGAGCATTGGTTACCATGGTTACCATGCACTTTATATTTTTACCACCACATTTACCAATTTTGTTTACATGAAATGGGCTACTTGAATTTTTACCAACCTCCTTAATCTTTACACTGTCCCCACCCCCTCTCCACCCTCCATAATGATAGGTTCCCACTGTCTTTTTACCTCATCTTGTCTACGTATTGAGACTTTATCCTCCCGCCTCCCCCCAGATCCTAGTTTAAAATCTCCTCCAACCGTTTAGCCATCTTCTCCCCCAATGCAGCTGCACCCTCCCCATTAAGGTGCAGCCCATCCCTGCTGTAGAACCTGTAGCCGACTGCAAAGTCTGCCCAGTTCTCCAGGAACCCAAACCCTTCCTTCCTACACCAATTTCTCAGCCACTTATTTAACTCCTTAAGCTCCCTCTGTCTCTCAGATGTAGCACGTGGCACTGGCAGTATTTCAGAAAACACCACCTTGGAGGTCCTTGCTTTAAGTTTATCTCCAAGTACCTGAAAATCATTTTTGAGGACCTTCCATCTCCCACTAACTTTGTCATTGGTGCCAATGTGTACCATGACAGCCGGGTCTTCCCCAGCCCCACCCAGTAATCTGGTGCACCCTAATTATTCAGGAGGCATCTACCATAATGTTTAACTGGTAGTAAGTTAATATTAAAAATATAGCTGTGCCCAAATTTCCTTGTGCTATGATCTGCTTCATTGAAGAGCATATGGGAGTACAGAAAGTGGCTAAGTGTAGTGTATAGTGAATATAAGAAAAAAAACAGTCCTTTCTGACTCTGTTAACTGTTTAGCCTCTTTGGTGGTATTCTCAACCCAGGAGGTATCTGCAGCAGTCAGGGGTATACCAATAGGGGCTGCAGCCCCTGCACCTGCGGGGAGGGGGGTCCCTCTGGGGCCCGCTCAGGGTACTTTTGGGGGAAGGAGGGGCCGCAGCATGAGGGGAAAGCATGGCCATACATCGGTGGGGAGGAGGGGCGGTCCCCCTCTCTCCCTCACCTCAGGCTCTCCCCTCAGCACTCCCTTCCAGCATCAATCAGTGTCTGCAGGTAGCAGGCAGGAACACATACCTTCCTGCGTTCCACCGCTGGAGCTTCCTCTAAGTGTCTGACGCTACTTCCTGTTTAAACAGGAAGTAGTGTAAGGCAATTAGAGGTCGGACCTCCACGGTGGATGGAGGTATGTGTTGCTGCCCACTCTGCTGCCACTGATTGATGCTGGAGGGGGCCCCATCCAAATTTTTGCAGGGAGACCCGGCGATTTCTAGTTATGCCCCTGGCAGCAGTGTTTAGAGCTCACCTTCCCCAGGATCTGGACTCGCAACCTGTCTCCTTCAGGTCCTCTGAGGATTTCCATTTCTCTGGTGAGATTGCCATTTGTCAGTTGTCACATAACGACCGATGGCAAATGGCAATCTCACCGTAAATATAGAGCGCCATCCAGGAGGAAGAATCCGGGGAGGTGAGTTCTGTTCAGGTGCTGGAAAATCTCTCTGGGGTACAATCTGTTTCTGGATTTCAAAAGTATAAAAAAAAATTGCATCACACAGACCCTAAAATCCAGAAAGAATCATACTGCCAAAGAGGTTAAGAAGGGTTAAGCTCCAGTAATTTATTTCTCCATTTTTTTGTGTAGGCTTCTGTGACGACACTAAAGTGTTATGGCATATCCTAGTTTGTCTCGCCAAAAAGAAATGGGGAACCACAAATGACTTCCTCTACAAGTGGAAAGGTATGTGCATTTATAAAGATCTACAGTTGTCTATAGACATTAGGATTTTTTAAACATATTGGTGTGCAAAATGAAGTTGAAGTTCCACTCCGATTACTTTGCACTGGCAGTCTTTTTAGATTACTATGTAGTCTTCTTAACCACTTCACTACCCTGAGACATTTGAACAGAGCACACATTCAACTTTTTTACGTACTACAAAAACAAGAAAAATGGTTTTGGGGGAGTGGGGCCCTCAGATCACTCACTGCTGGCGTAGTGGGGGTGCAGGCTGTGGAGTGAGCGGCAAAGCTCATCGCTGCCACCGGCAAACTTTTCTCTCCAGCCTAAAATCCTCCTCTCTGTTATCTAAATCTTGGCAGAGAGGAGATGAAAAGTTCATGGCGAAGAGCAGAGTGGATCTTGATGGCTGGCTGCTGCGCTACTGCTGTGGTTGTGGTGGATTTTAATCATTGTTCTCCAAAATATTAAAAAAAATGTGGAGTCCTAAGCCACCAGTAAGGTCACCCCATCATATTCACTTGCACCTTATAGATTGACTGTAAATTATAGAATGTTTGTGTATTTTTTATATGGAAACCGTCATACCAGAGGTGGGAGACAGCATGTAGGTTTGTAGTATACAGAGGTAGGTTGGTTCCTCTGATGTATATGGTGATATCTAAAAAGTTAATCTCTGTTTTAAAGTGGCTTAATTTAAAGCAAACCTGTGTGAAAATAAACTTATGAGATGATTAAATGAATGCTTTTTACTAAAGTTAAATAGAACATAGGACTATCTTTTTCTGTTCGGTTTAAGCACTCCATTTTAAGACTGGATTCTAAACATCAGCAGCTACAAATCTGCCTTGCTAAGCTGAAAAACAAACAGAAGTAATGACCCTTTCAACTTTCCAGACTCAAACCTTATCAGAAGCCTTCTCTCACTCATATCACTCTTTTGGCTTCTATTTACTTTTCAGGAAATTAACTGAAATTGTCAAGTTGTTAGACAGGTGCATTTGCATAGATAACATAAGATTTTTAACACTTGCTGTACAAAGGTCATCTCTGCCACCAGATAACTTTCCTCTCCATCCTCCTTTCCATCCTTTACACCTTGGCAAAGAGAAGTTGAAAAGTCGATTTGTGCTACTGCTGGGGTTGGGTTGGATGTGAATCATGGATCGCAAAGGTAGACACA
Source organism: Hyperolius riggenbachi (assembly GCF_040937935.1). Classification (NCBI taxonomy): domain Eukaryota; kingdom Metazoa; phylum Chordata; class Amphibia; order Anura; family Hyperoliidae; genus Hyperolius; species Hyperolius riggenbachi. The sequence continues at coordinate 80,664,441 of NC_090649.1, read as the reverse complement.
CATTTTTCAACTGGCTGCCTGTGTCATAAGCACATATTTTTGCAAAAAAAGCTGGTTGCTCCTTTGCCTACAGGTGTGCAAAGCTTCTTGGAAATCTATTTTTTTCTCAAAAAGTTCCTTATATTTTTAGATATGTAATTATTATGAAATTTCAATAAATATATTTGTCCTAGTACAGGCAAACTTGAGTTTTAGGCTATTGCTTGAGTTTTAGGACCCCAAAGTTCATAAACTCGGTCATTGAGTGACTGCATGTCAAGGCTAGAAATAGTGGGCGGAGCCAAAAACAACTCACTTTTTACATGGGAAAATATAAACTGCAGCCATTCTTACACTGTTAATGGCAGGGTTCTCAAACTAGACACAGTTGGTCACTGGGTGTCTGGGATTAATATTCAGAATAGTGGGTGGAGCCTACAACAGCCAATCAAAATTCACCTATTGATTTTCAAGAGGCCTCAAACCTGCTACAGTCAATCATTAAGTGACTGGGGTTCAAATTCACTAAAGGGTCCGAGCCACAAACAGCCAATCAGATTTCTTTGCTGGATAAACTGTTTCCATTCACACCATTTTGATGCTAGGATCCCAAAAGCTCACAAACTTGGTCATTGAGTGACTGTGTGTCAAGGTTACAAAAAGTGGGTGGAGTCAAAAACAGATTTCCCTGGGAAAATGTAAACTGCTGCCCTTCTTCACTGTTAATGGCAGGGTTCTCAAACCTTGCACAGTTGGTTACTGGGTGACTGGGATTAATATTCAGAAAAGTGGACAGACCCTAAAAAAAAATTCCCAGTGAAATTTGTTTTGGCTTCACCCACATTTTTCAACCTTGACACACAGTCACTCTATGACCAAGTTTGTGAGCTTTAAAGAGACACTGAAGCGAAAAAAAAGATATAATGAATTGGTTGTGTACTATGAATAATTACTAGAAGTTTAGCAGCAAAGAAAATATTCTCATATTTTTATTTTCAGGTATATAGTGTTTTTTCTAACATTGCATCATTCTATAATATGTGCAGATTACACAACACTCAGCATTCAAAATGATTCTTTCAGAGCAGTCTGTGAACTAATGACCTCTCCTCTGGCAGAGAAAAACTAAATAGTTCAATAACACTTGAGATAATAAAAGTCAGATAACAGCCCTCTCCAAGACTTTGAAAGTCACAGAGCTTAATTGCTTTTTTGCATAGAGATAACAACTGGAGTTTCTTAACTCTTCCTGTACTGGAAACAATTAGACTGATGTATCTGATCCTAATGTTTTATTTCTTAGCTGTACTACACATACAAATCATAATATCATAATTTTTTTCCGCTTCAGTGTCTCTTTAAGGTTCCTGGCATCAAAAATGTGTGAATGCAAGCAGTTTATCCACCATCACACAAGTTTGGAGAGGTATATAAACTACAGGTGATCCCAATATACTCAAATCAGAGACAGATAAAGTGAAAAGATCTACAAAATTTTATTGAATCATTATAATACTAACATATAAAAAATTAAAAACATGAGAAAATGGCCATCCCACCACACATGCAACCACCACACTCAGCACATGCATACAGCCGGCCTCACAATCAAGTTGGAAGTCTGTTTAGCTTGCAAGCGGTTAGTGTATTACTGAACGGTTTAATGAGCAATGGTTAGCGAGAGCAGGCATGAGGTGCAGATTATTATCCTATCTATAGAGACATAGCTCAGAATTAAATCCATGCATGTGAGCAAAAATGCAGAAGCGACAGTAGCAGATAACAACTTGGTTAAAGAGACAGTCTTGTTACCAAGAACTTGTATAATGGCATCTCACCCATCCGGTGTATCCGTAAGTGGGATCCTGCCGGTATGGAATGGTCACGGATGAGGCCAAAGTTGCAGATGTATCAGGCTGTAATGGTCGCTGTGCTCAAAAACGTCCCATCAGTTGGTTCCAGAAGCAGAAGGAAGGCCAGGTATGGAGGCCCGTTCCAATGCAGGGTAAGCTCAGTTCAATAAACCGCAACTGTCTACGGTAAAGGTGAGGCTATGCTGGTGTGGCTACAACCCGTAGTGCATATGCAGATGTCACTTGGATGGTCTAGCGGGGAGCCGATGGGATGAGCGTGGCGGGATGGCGTCTCCTCCGAGGCCACAGCCCTTACTAGTTTCGCCGGATGTCCGGCATCATCAGAAGGCGTGGGAAGTTTATCCACCAATTAAATCTGATTGGCTGTTTGTGGCCCCGCCCCTTTAGTGAATTTGAGGCCCAGTCGCTGAAAGACCAACTGTAGCAAGGAAGCATGTGGCCGGCTAGCTTTAGGGGGTTGGTGTTGCTTACTGGAGTGTCGTGGAAGGACGACATGGATAAATGGATGATTGCAGGGGACTGTTTTTTTATTTTTATTTTATTTCAGTTAAGATTTCCTTTAATCAGTTACAAACTAAAAAGCAATGCTTTGAGCAATCTGACTGTATTTGATGTATTGTGTGTGTATTATTCTAGAGGAAGTCTGCCCCGAACTGGTCAGGAGATCTCTTTAGTGGATGCCGGCTTATTTATTAATACTCCATACCCATTGATGTTGCCTCCTCATCGCAAAGTAGATCTCATACTGTCATTTGATTTCAGTGAAGGAGATCCATTCGAGGTAAGTCTGCTTCTTCTTCTTCATTGAATTCCAACTCAAATATGAAAGAAGAAAAAAGTTAAAGTCCAGGTTCACAGTGGGGTGTTGCGTTGTGATGCAACGTTAAAATCACAACGCAGCATTACAACGCAACGCAAAAAAAGGTGGTAATGCACATTAATCCCTTACTGCCTGGGATGATATGTTCTGGGGGGTCTCATGTCCCCCTTGCACACCTGGGTGGAGCTAGAAACAGCTATTCAGATTACATTCATTCATGTCAATGGAAAAAATGGAAAAGGGGTCCCCACACTTGGCACAGTTGGTCACTTGCTGACAGAGGTTACAAATCCAGGAAAAGTGGGCGGAGCATTAAACAGCCAATCAAATTTCAGCCATTCACTTTAAATGGGAAAATGTAAACGGCAGCCATTCTTAGCCATGTTAATCACAGGGTTTTTAAACTTGGCACACTTGGTCACTGGGTGAATGAGATTAAGATTCAGGAAAGTGGGTGGAGTCTACAACAGCCAATCAAAATTCACCTATTGATTTTCAAAGGGAACATTTAACCTTCCACCATTCTAAAACTGTTAATGGCACAAGCCTCAAACCTGGTACAGTTGGTCACTGGGTGACTGACGTTCATTTTAAGAAAGGGGGCGAAACCACAAACAGCCAATCAGATTTGTTTATTTCAATGCGAATATACAAATTATTGATACCAAGGACCCCAAAGCTCATAAACTTGGTAATTGAGTGACTGTATGTCAAGGTTAGAAAAAATGGGCAGCACCAACAACTAAATTTTTTACATGGGAAAATATAAACTACAACCGTTCTTACAATGTTAATGGCAGGGTTACCAATCTTGACACAGATGGCCACTGGTTGACTGGTATTCATATTCAGAAATGTGGGTGGAGCCTTCAACAGCTAATCAAAATTCATTTATTGATTGTGAAGGGGAATATTTACATTGCTACTATTCTTACACTGTTAATGGCAGAGGCCTCAAACCTGATACAGTCAGTCATTGGGTGACTGGGGTCCAAATTCACTAAAGGGGGTGGAGCCACAAACAGCCAATCAGATTTGTTAGATTGATTTCAGCCTTTCTGTTATTGGTAGGATTCTCAAACTTGACATAGTTGGTCACTGTATGACTGGGATTTATATTCAGGAAAGTGGGTGGAGCCTATAACAGCCAATCAAAAATTTTCAAGGGGAATATTTACATTGCTGCCATTCTTACACTCTTAATGGCAGAGGCCTCAAATCTGGTACAGTAAGTGACTGGGAGACAGAGGTTTGAATTCTGAAAAGGGGGCGGGACACAAACAGCCAATCAGATTTGTTTCATTTCAATGGGAAAATGCAATTATCAATGCCAAGCATCCCAAAGCTCACTTGGTCATTGAGTGACTGTATGTCAAGGCTAGAAATAGTGGGCGGAGCCAAAAACAACTAACTTTTTACATGAGAAAATATAAACTGCAGCCATTCTTACACTGTTAATGGCAGGGTTCTCAAACTTGACACAGTTGGTCACTGGGTGGCTGGGATTAATATTCAGAATAGTGGGTGGAGCCTACAACAGTCAATCAAAATTCACCTATTGATTTTCAAGGGAAATATTGAAACTGCTGCCATCCTTACACTGTTAATGGCAGAGGCCTCAAACCTGCTACAGTCGGTCATTAAGTGACTGGGGTTCAAATTCACTAAAGGGGCCGAGCCACAAACAGCGAATCAGATTTCTTTGCTGGATAAACTGCTTCCATTCACACAATTTTGATGCCAGGAACCCGAAAGCTCACAAATTTGGTCATTGAGTGACTGTGTGTCCAGGTTACAAAAAGTGGGTGGAGTCAAACACAGATTTCCCTGGGAAAATGTAAACTGCTGCCCTTCTTCACTGTTAATGGCAGGGTTCTCAAACCTTGCACAGTTGGTTACTGGGTGACTGGGATTAATATTCAGAAAAGTGGACAGACCCTAAAAAAGGCAATCAAAATTCACCTGTTGATTTTCAAGGGGAATATTAAAATTTCTGCCATTCTTGCACTGTTAATGGCACAAGCCTTAAACCTGGTATAGTTGGTCATTGAGTGACTGGGGTTCAAATTCATAAAAGGGGGTGGGGCCACAAACAGCCAATCAGATTTGTTTCATTTCACTGGGAAAATACAAATTATAGATGCCAAGGGCCCCAAAAATCACAAACTTGGTCATTGAGTGATTGTGTGTCAAGGTTACAAAAAGTGGGCGGAGCCAAAAGCAAATTTCACTGGGAAAATATAAACTGCAGCCATTCTTACACATTTAATGACAGGGTTTTCAAACTTTGCCCAGATGGTCACTGGGTGACTGAGATTATTTAGGGAAGTGGGTGGAGCCTATAATAGCCAATCAAAATTCACCCGTTGATTTTCAAGGAGAATATTTAAATTGCTGCCTCAAACCTGCTACAGTGGATCATTGGGTGACCGGGGCTCAAATGCTGGAGAAGGGCAGATCCACAAACAGCCATTCTGATTTGTTTAATTTCTATGGGAATATACAAATTATTGATGCCAAAGACCCCAAAGCTCACAAACTTGGTCACTGAGTGTTTTTATGTTGGGGTTAGAAAAAGTGGGCAGAGCCAACACCAGTCAAATACATACCCAGGCAACGCCGGGTCATTAGCTAGTCTGAAATAACTACCAACAGTGGCGTGCAGACCCCCCTAGAGGCAAATACACACCTTGTATTCAAAACAGATGCTGAACTATGCACTAAACCCCTAAACTCAGAATAAAAACAGAACACGAACATGAAAAAACAAATGGGAGCAGCTAGACATAAAGTAAACTTAAATTTTTTTAGACAGCAGGGAGAAATGGCAGTGCTTCCCAAGAAATGGCAGTGCTTCTCTGAATGACTGACATGACTAAATGTGCAGAGCCTGGATGTAGGCAGGATACACATCTTGCATTCAGGACAGATGCACGAATTAAAGAGACACTGAAGCGAAAAATAAATTATGATATAATGATTTGTATGTGTAGTACAGCTAAGAAATAAAATATTAGCAGCAGAGATATGAGTCTATTATGGTTTTCAGTACTGTAAGAGTTAAGAAACTCCAGTTATATATGCAAAAAAGCCATTGAGCTCCATGACTTTCAAAGTCGCAGAGACCTCTGTCTCCTGAAGCTTGTTATCTCAACTGTCAGTCAATATTTTCTTTTTCTCTGCTGAGAAGGTATTCAAAAGTTCACTGGCCTGCGCTGCAAAATCATTTAGAATGCTGAGTAGTGTGTAAGCTGCAAATATTAGAGAATTATGCAATGTTATAAAAAAAAAAAAAAAACCTATATAACTTAAAATAAAAATATGAGAATCTTTTCTTTGTTACTAATATTCTAGTAATTATCCGTACTACACAATTCATTATATCATTTTTTTTTCGCTTCAGTGTTTCTTTAACACTAATGAAAGATGATAAGACTTTTTCGAAGACTTTTAGAAGCTTGCAACGTTATAGTTTTTGTCATATTATGTCGTTTGTATGTACAGATTTTATGTTATCAAAGATATTATCGTTTCTATGTGGAAAAGGGTGTTTCTGCAGAGGGAATGGTTAGTGTTAGGCAACACCCGGGGGGGGTTTAGAGTTAGGCACCACCAGGAGGGTGGTTAGGGTAAGGGTGCATACAGACATGCGACTATAGTCGTTTAAAACGATCGTTACCGACAGCATTGCCCGACGATCGTTCGTAAAAAGTGCACGAACGATCATTAAAACGATCGACCAACGAGATATGTCGTTGGTAAAGAACGATCCATTCTGCCAGATCTTTTCCAACGACCATCGTTCAAAAAGTAATGTCTGTACAACGATCGGTCGTTCTCAAAGCTTTGCACATGCTCAAACTGGTTTTTTTTTACACTTGTGTTTGAAATCAGTTTATACATCATGTTGCGCACGCAACGCTCGTTCCAAGATCGTTCGTACACGAACGATGTTCAAAGTAGCCTTTCTTCAAACGATCATCGGCCGATACCTCATTTAACATCGTTCGTCGTTCAGAATGAACGATCCTTATCGTATGTCTGTACGTACCCTTAGGCTCCACCAGGGCGGTGGTTAGGGTTTGGCACCACCGGGGAGGTGGTGGTTAGGGTTAGGTGCCACCAGGGAAGTGGTTAGTTTTAGGCACCACCAGGGGAGGGTTCTGTGAGAGAGTAGGGTTGGGTTAAGCTGTATTGTTGAATTACGTAATAATTTTTAATGTTAATATCTTTTCGTTATTATTTCCCATCTGTTTTTACAATGGCATTTATCGCTAACTAAGTTTGACAACAATGTTTATCATTATCAGATTTCGTTATCCACTGGCACCATTTAGTTATCCAGCCGGGTCCTTTTATCACAGCACCCTTTTTTCATACACGCTATTTTTGTATTGAAAAATGTGTTTAATTGACTCCAAACTTTATTCCCATCCTTTAAATTTATATATTTGTTATCTCCAAATGTTAATAGGAAGAAAAAAACAGTGGCGATAGAAAGGACCAATGTGGTTTGAATTCTAAAATTACTCCTTTTGCTTATGAATTTTTAGTGTTATTCATGGCTGGGGGTGTGTGGTGGGGGCGTGGTTAAAGATGTGGCAGGGGTGTGTCTTAAAGTGTCCTTTTTTCTCATCTCAAAAAGTTGGGTGGTATGCTATATAAAGACACAATCATAATAAAAATAATGCTAATGATTCATTTGCCAATCAGACACTGAAAGAAACAGCCAAATACTGCAAAGAAAATCATATTTCCTTTCCAAATGTGGAGACCAAGGAAACCAGTGAGGACATCCCATCACAATGCTGCTACGTATTTGAAGGGGATGGTAAAGAGACCCCTGATGTGATGCACTTTCCTCTTTTCAACAACAAGACCTGTGAAGGTTAGTATACTGCTAAGAAAATTCTAAGACATAGTATATACTTAAAGAGACTCAGAGATGAGTCTTCATGCCTTTTTTTACTTACCCAGGGCTTCCTCCAGCCCCATAAGCATGGATGCCTCCCTCGCCGTCCTCCTACGATCTCCCATTTAGCCGCAGTGAGCCATGGTAAGCGGCTCAGTGACGTCATCGGCGGACCTTCTGCGCAAGCGGAGAAGGCCCCAGTTGATGTCACTCAGTCAGACTGAGTCCGACTGAGCCGCTTACTGGGAGTTGACTGCGGCTGAACGGTGGCACTGAGGAGGATGGCGAGAGACACATCCATGTTAATAGGGCTGGAGGAAGCCCTGGGTGGTAAAAATACAGCAATTATCTCTTCTCTGGGTCTCTTTAAAGAGGAAATCCAGTGAAAATAATGTAATAAAAAAAGTGCTTCATTTTTACAATAATCTCTATATATAATTTGCAAGTGGTCCTGCGTCCTGCTTTGTCCGTGTGTCAGTGCCTGTTTGCACTGGGCCGGCAACATTGCACTCCACAGGTCAATGTTACTGGCCTGTACTGTACCTAGTAACACTTGTTGGGCCAATAGCGTTACCATAGCAACACGCGTAAACTGTGTACACACGATACGTATGTAGCAAAGCATGTGCTACACTACTGCCATACCGCGTGTACATTGTTTACACACGTTGCTATTGTAGCGCTCTCACGTTATTGGCACAACAACCTTTACTAGGTTCAGTACATATGGGTAACATTGTCGTGAGGTGTGCAATGTTACCGACCTTTTCTGCATCACCTCCTATGTGTTTATAATCCTGAGGATTTGCCTCAGATTCACTTTGACAAGAGTACAAGATTTTGTCCCTAAAAAGTAATACTACACAATAAACATGGTTAGTAGCCATTATCGAGACCTTGGGATTTCAGTTACTGAAAAAGAGCAATGTAGAAGAAACTGGTCACCCCAGACAGTAAATCTGCCACTCTGCAGGGTCCTGTAGTCCAATAGGATAGCACAACAAGAAAGAGGGATTCACAACTCAGATGGGAGTAAATAAAATCCAATACTCTTTCTTGAATAACCCATAAGGTAAGACAGGTAAAAGCAGGTATCATGTATACAGATAGAGATGGAAAGGAGACAGATTATCTTTTGTGTTTCAGAGGATGTGGTCAGAAAGCTGTTCTGCAGAAATCCGGACGCCGGAAATAGTTGCCAGTTGAATATTGTTAAAATGACAGACATTCTACTCTTGGGCAATGGTTATTCCGATAGTAAAGTATCCATACATTTTATTGGTATTTTACTATCACTAAACCTAACCCTAAGAACCCTCCCTCTACGGATGCCTAATTCTAACTGATTCCCCACCCCCATCTGTTGACCAACCCTAACTGACCCCCACCCCATAGATGGCTAAAATGGCTTAAAGGGAACCTGAACAGAGTAAAATTATTTAAAAAAAAACATATGAGGTACCTGCAAATTAATATTACATACTTACTTCCCTGTCAGTACCTTTCAGACCCTGACCATTTTCCTCTTGCAATGATGCTTTCCAGTTCTGACAAGATTTTGTCAGAACTGAAATAAATCTGTTGCTATCAGTTATATATCAGTTGCTGTCAGTTAGAACTGAAAGGATAACTGATGTGCAAGGTAATGATCATGTTTACCTATGGGTCACATGGGCGATATTACAGTTTAGGTGTACTGACCAAGAAGCTGTCATTGCCATTTTTAAAATGGTGGATGGAGAATTCCAAATCTTCACAATGGACAAGCAGGACGCAGGAGAGGAGTAAGATATTGATGAGCAGAATACTTGGGAGGTAAGTATGACGTGTTTATGTCTATTTTGACTTTTATTTTTCAGTATATTCTTGGTCACGGTTTAAGTAACTGATATACATACATGTTTTGAGACAAATATTTGTAATAAAGATGTTTCTTTGAAAAAATACTTGCTTGCAGGTAAAGTAAAAAAAATGAGGTCTAAGTATCGCACTTTAAAAAGTTTCTATGGGGAATCTGATGTGGAAGAGATCCTGCAAGTGGCTAAGAAGAATGTGGAGGAGAGCTACAAGACGATTGAAAAGAAATTAAAGCAATTTATTGAACCGCATAACAAGATGGAGGCATAAGAGGCAGCTGCCAGCGGTGTCAACAGCCTGTGCCGTTATTGTCTTTTAGCATGATCCCGAACTCGGTAACCAGAACCAGCCTTTAAAGCATTGCTATCATAAATCGGGCATAGTAGGATCTGAACCCTCTATAACCTTGATTACAGATTGACATCATACCTTGAAGTGAATCAGAGCACTCAGTATATGGATTTTATGTAAAAAAAATGTATTTGTTTATCATACAGCATACAGTATCTATATATATAAAATCGGATGTATGTATGTATGTGTGTGTGTATGTGTGTGTGTATGTGCCGCGATCACTCGAAAACGGCTTGACCGATTTGAACGAAACTTAGTACACAGATCCCTTACGACCTGGGATGATATGTTCTGGGGGTCTTGCGGCCCCCCTGCACACGTGGGCGGAGCTACAAACAGCAAATCAGATTTCACCCATTCAAGTCAATGGAAAAAATGTAAAAGGCTGCCATTCTCACAGTAATCAACCCAGAGTCCCCACACTTGGCACAGTTGGTCACTTGGTGTCAGAGGTTACGAATCCAGGAAAAGTGGGAGGAGCATAAAACAGCCAATCAAATTTCAGCAATTCATTTTAAATGGGAAAATGTAAACTGCAGCCATTCTTAGACTGTTAATCACAGGGTTCTCAAACTTGCCACAGTTGGTCACTGGGTGACTGGGATTAAGATTCAGGGAAGTGGGAGGAGCCTACAACAGCCAATAAAAATTCACCTATTGATTTTCAGGGGGAATATTTAAACTGCTGCCATTCTTACACTGTTAATAGCAGAGGCTTCAAACTTGCTACAGTTGGTCATTGGGTGACTGGCGTCCAAATTAACTAAAGGGGCGGGGCCACCTACAGCCAATCAGATTTCCTTGCTGGATAAACTGCTTCCATTCACACATTTTTGATGCCAGGAACCTGAAAGCTCACAAACTTGGTCACTGGGTGACTGTGTGTCAAGGTTACAAAAAGTGGGCGGAGCTAAAAACAAATTTCACTGGAAAATATAAACTGCAGCCATCCTTACACTGTTAATGGCAGGTCTCTCAAACTTTGCACAGTTGGTCACTGGGTGAATGAGATTAAGATTTTGGAAGGTGGGTGGAGCCTACAAAAGCCAATAAAAATCACCTTTTGATTTTCAAAGGGAATATTTAAGCTGCTACCATTCTTATACTGTTAATAGCATATGCCTCAAACCTGATACAGTCAGTCATTGGGTGATTAGGGTTCAAATTCAGAAAGGGGGCGGAGCCACAAACAGCCATATTTGTTTATTTTTCAATGGGAATATACAAAGTATTGATACCAAGGACCCCAAAGCTGATAAACTTGATAACTGAGTGACTGTATGTCAAGGTTAGAAAAAGTGGCCGGTGCCAACAACTAAATTTTTAACATGGCAGGGTTCCCAAACTTTACACAATTGGCCACTGGGTGACTGGGATGAATATTCAGAAATGTGGGTGGAGCCTACAACAGCCAATCAAAATTGACCTATTGATTTTCAAGGGGAATATTTACATTGCTACCATTCTTACACTGTTAATGGCAGAGGCCTCAAACCTGATACAGTCAGTCATTGGGTGACTGGGGTCCAAATTCGCTAAAGGGGTGGAGCCACAAACAGCCAATCAGATTTGTTAGATTGATTTCAGCCGTTCGCTTATTGGCAGGTTTCTCAAACGTGACACTGTTGGCCACTGGGTGACTGACTGGGACTAATATTCAGGAAAGTGGGTGGAGCCTACAGCAGCCAATCAAAATTTACCTTTTGATTTTCAAGAGGAATATTTACATTGCTGCCATTCATACACTCTTAATGGCAGAGGCCTCAAATCTGGTACAGTCACTCACTGGGAGACTGGGGTTTAAATTCTGAAGGGAGCGGGCCAAACACAGCCAATCAGATTTGTTTAATTTCAATGGTAAAATGCAACTTATTTATGCCAAGGACCCCAAAGCTCATAAACTTGGTCATTGAGTGACTGTATGTTAAGGTTAGAAATAGTGGGCGGAGCCAAAAACAACTAACTTTTTACATTGGAAAATATAAACTGCAGCTTTTCTTACACTGTTAATGGCAGGGTTCTCAAACTTCCCACAGTTGATCACTGGGTGACTGGGATTAATATTCAAAAAAGTAGGTGGAGCCTACAAGAGCCAATCAAAATTCACCTACTGATTTTCAAGGGGAATATTGAGACTGCAGCCATTCTTACACTGTTAATGACAGAGGCCTCAAACCTGCTACAGTCGGTTGTTCAGTGTCTGGGGTTCAAATTCAGTAAAGGGGCAGAGCCAAACACAACCAATCAGATTTCTTTGCTGCATAAACTGCTTCCATTAGCAGAATTTTGATGCCAGGAACCCAAAAGCTCACAAACTTTATCACTGAGTGACTGTGTGTCAAGGTTACAAAAACTGGGTGGAGTCAAATACAGATTTTTCTGGGAAATTGTAAACTGCAGCCTTTCTTCACTGTTAATGGCAGGGTTCTCAAACTTTGCACAGCTGGTTTCTGGGTGACTGGGATTAATATTCAGAAAAGTGGGTGGAGCCTAAAAATGCCAATCAAAAATCACATGTCGCTTTTCAAGGAGAATATTAAAATTGCTACCATTCTTGCACTGTTAATGGCACAAGCCTCAAACCTGGGACAGAGCCACAGTCAATCAGATTTGTTTCATTTCATGGGAAAGTACAAATTATCGATGCCAAGGACCCCAAAGCTCAAAAACTTGGTCATTGAGATACTGTGTGTCCAGGTTACAAAAAGTGGGCAGAACCAAAACCAAATTTCACTGGGAAAATATAAACTGCAGCCATTCTTACACTGTTAATGGCAGGGTTCTCAAACTTTGCCCAGATAATAATAATTGCAGTATTTGTATAGCGCCTTTCTCCTGTCGGACTCAAAGCGCTTGCGAGGCAGCCACTAGAGCGCACTCAGTAGGCAGTAGCAGTGTTAAGGAGACTTGCACAAGAAACTCCTTACTGAAATAGGTGCTGGCTTACTGAACAGGCAGAGCCGAGATTAGAACCCAGGTGGTCACTGGGTGACTGAGATTAATATTCAGGGAAGTGGGTGGAGCCTATAATAGCCAATCAAAATTCACCTGTTGATTTTCAAGGGGAATATTTAAATTGCTGCCATTTTTACACTGCTAATAGCAGATGCTTCAAACCTGCTACAGTTGATCATTGGGTGACTGGGGTTCAAATGCTGGAGAGGGGGTGAAGCCACAAACAGCCAATCTGATTTGTTTCATTTCATGGGAATATACAAATTATTGATGCCAAGGACCCCAAAGCTCACAAACTTGGTCATTGAGTGTTTGTGCGTTAGGGTTAGAAAGTGGGCGGAGCCAACACCAGTCAAATACATACACAGGCAACGCTGGGTCATCAGTGGGTGGAGACAAATACAAATTTCCCTGGGAAAATGTAAACTGCAGCCATTCTTACACTGTTAATGGCAGGGTTCTCAAACTTTGCACAGTTGGTCACTGGGTGACTGAGATTAATATTCAGAAAAGTGGGTGGAGCCTACAAAAGTGAATCAAACTTCACCTATTGCTTTTTAAGGGGAATATTTAATTGCTGCTATTCTTGCACTGTTAATGGCACAGGCCTCAAACCTGGTACAGTTGGTCATTGGGGTTCAAATTCAGAAAAGGGGGTGGAGCCACAAACAGCCAATCAGATTTTTTAATTTCAATGCAAATTATTGATACCAAAGACCGCAAAGCTCCCAAACTTGGTCATTGAGTAATTGTGTGTTAGGGTTAGAAAAAATGGGCGGAGCCAACACCAGCCAAATACATACCCGGGCAACGCCGGGCAATCAGCTAGTATACAATAAAAATGAACAGTTCCTTTTTTTTTATTTTGTTTATTTATTTAGTCTGAAATATTACAAAAACCCCAGTATAATCTATTCACAAAGACAAGCAATTTTCTAAATACAATGGCTTAGCCTGGCTTGTTTATGTATGAAGTTCACCTGTCTAATCAGCCTGTAGTATAGTACCCTAGAGTACCGCACATTGGGTAAACCTGCTGACCACTGTGGCAAGCCTCCACTGCGTGACTCTGCATTGGAGTTGGTGACACCACCACCACGAATGGCAGGCCTGCTGTAATTTTGCTATTGTTACTTAAAAAAATAGTTTTTAAATTCAAATAACTTTGAAATTCTTTTTTTTAATAACTTTGTATTTGTGTTGTTTTTATTAATCATTTTTTTCAAAAATAACTTTAAGAGTAGCAGTTTGAACACAGGCGCGCGATCCAAGGACACCATGGTGGTGTGTCAGGTAGCCTGCATTTAATTTTGTATTTGTGTTGTTTGTATAAATAAATATAATAACTTTAGAAATAATTTTTTTATAAATTTGACTAATATGCTTTAAGAAAAAAAAAAATAGGTCATAGACCGAGCCTTTCTGCTTCAGAGCGCGCATGCAGCACCCGCACATCCAGGGCCTTACAGACCTGGCTTTTTCCGCCCAATCTCGCGTGTCTGCCTGGTCGCGTAACTAGTTAGCATGGAGGAGTTCACCAATAGGCTTAAAAAAGATAGGTTGTACACTGAGCCAGTCTGCTTGCTACCATCATAAAGTTCTATAATTAACTTCCCATCCAGGCCTCTGCTACACATAATGCCACACTGGTCCGTTCACTTGAGTAGCATGCACTAAATCAATAAAAAAAATTGTAAATGACATCAACATTTTTTTTCTAAAAAAACTATTTTATTTATAAATAACAACAACCAAGATGGCCCGTTCAGTTGAGCGCGCATGCAGCACCCGCACAGCTAAGGGCCTTACAGACCTGTTACCGCCCAATCTCGCGTGGCTGCATGGTCACGTAACTAGTTACCATGGTGGAGTTCACGAATAGGCTAAAAAAAAAATAGGTTGTACACTGAGCCTGTCTGTCTGGTGAAACTTGTAGCAACACTAGTCCTTTAAGTTGAGCGCACATGCAGCACCTCACACACACCTAAGGGCCTTACAGACCTGTGCTCAATCTTGTTAAATGCAAAGTTTGGCCTGTCAGTGTGAAGTGGGCATAACCCTTACATTACCACTCTGGACATTTAAAAGCAGAGCTTTATTCCTCAAATGTAGGAATGTACTGTGATTTCTGCCCTTTAGGGTTTAAAACCCGACTCTGCGTCAACTCCGTGATTTTTGGTGGGAATTTTGGCATGGATCCCCCTCCGGCATGCCCCTGTCCAGGTATTAGACCCTTTGAGACAAGTTTTCAATCCGTTTTGTGGCCAGAAACAGTCTTTGTAGGTTTCTAAATTCGCCTGCCCATTGAAGTCTATGGCGGTTCACCCAGGTCACGCAAACTCAAACATTTCCAGAAGTTGGAGTTCAGCATTCGCGAACGAGAAATTTGAGGTTTGCAACATCTCCAGTTGTGACCCTATCTGCCTGGATTAACATAAGCTGACCAAGTGGGCTTTATACCTGGAAGGGAAGCTAGGGACAATTCTATAAGAATTTTGAACCTAGTCCTCTCTGTCGAGGCCAAAAAACAGAAAATTATGTTGCTGTTGCTAGTCGCTGAAAAAGCCTTCGACAGAGTGGACTGGGTATACAGTGGTGTGAAAAACTATTTGCCCCCTTCCTAATTTCTTATTCTTTTGCATGTTTTTCACACTTAAATGTTTCTGCTCATCAAAAACCGTTAACTATTAGTCAAAGATAACTGTGAGAATCTGCTCAGCTGCCTGTGCAGACAGGCAGCGTTTTGATCACTGTTCACGTCTGCATTCTGCAGGTCTCTTTAAGAGAGACCTTTTGTCAGTTCTGCAGCTTGCTGCTGAGGAATTTACATACATTCGTTATGCAAATCCCCTACCTGCCTCCTGTGATGACTGGCAGTATAAAGGTTGGGATTACCCACAGTCCTTTGCTGGTCATTCCTTCAGGGTTTGTAGTTTACACTCCTTGTGAGTGTCAGCCATGCTACTTCTCGTTGAAGATTAGTTTAGAGTAATTCGTGGGACTGCGCTAGGCAGATTCCCTAGTTTAGTTAGGATTGTATTATTTGTATTGCCTGTTCTGTCTGTGGGGTGCTAACCAGAGCAGCGGTTGCTACTGGCAGGCCCTTCTGTTCTGTTATTATCTTCTCTGGATCGCACTAGCCACTTTTCGCTAGCGCTGTGGATCCTTCTGTTCTGCTACTCTGTCTTCCTGAATCGCACTAACCGCTAGCGGTAGCGGCTGTGGATCTTTCTGATCTTTGTTTCTGCTTGGATCACACTTGCTCTGACGGAAGAGCGGTGGATCCTTTCTGCCCAGTTCCTGTTTCACGTGTGTCTGTCTTGTCTGATTCGAACGCTTGCTGTAGGCTCGGTGAGGTAACCGTTAAGCAAGCGCTCGCGTTCTCTGTTTCGTGTTTGTCTGTCTTTGGTTAGTTAGGCGTGCTTGTCTCTGTTGTGCGTAACACGCGGAGACCGCGCACGAACGCGTGCACTGTTGCGAATGAGTGCGGTGTTCGCGTTCAGCTAGCGTTGTTATTTTCTTTATCTTTCTCTTTGTATGATTTGCTGTGCCTTTGCTACCCTTGTGCTCTGTCCTGCTCAGTCTTGTGTCGCTATTGGCATTTGCCATTCTTGCGATTGCGTTTCCTACTTCGTTTCCACCGTTGTGTGTTCGCCGTCGCTGGGTGGCGATTAATTTGGTGGGCACACATTGGTTCTGTCCCTTTGCTCTGTTCCCTGTGGGCTATCCAGCCCTGCCTGATTGTACCTTGTCCCGGATCTGTACAATTCCCATTTGGCATCTGTGGCTGTACAGCGGCTGTGTTCGCCTGCACTCCACAGCGCCATCTGCCGGTGGGAATTGCCCTCTGCGGGTGCATAGCACCTAGCCTGGGTGTCCGCAATATTACGCTTGTGGAGGGAATCCGCCGCGTCAGCGCACGTCTGGTGCGCTGACCATGGAGATGATTCCACAATCGTTACAATAACATAATTGAACACAAAATGCAGTTTTAAATGATGGTTTTTATTATTTAGTGAGAAAAAAAACTCAAAACCTACATGGCCCTGTGTGAAAAAGAAATTGCCCCCTGAACCTAATAACTGGTTGGGCCACCCTTAGCAGCAATAACTGCAATCAAGCGTTTGCGATAACTTGCAACGAGTCTTTTACAGTGCTCTGGAGGAATTTTGGCTCGCTCATCTTTGCAGAATTGTTGTAATTCAGCTTTATTTGAGGGTTTTCTAGCATGAACCGCCTTTTAAGGTCATGCCACAACATTTCAATAGGATTCATGTCAGGACTTTGACTAGGCCACTCCAAAGTCTTCATTTTGTTTTTCTTCAGCCATTCAGAGGTGGATTTGCTGGTGTATTTTGGGTCATTGTCCTGCTGCAGCACCCAAGATCACTTCAGCTTGAGTTGACAAACAGATGGCCGGACATTCTCCTTCAGGATTTTTTGGTAGACAGTAGAATTCATGGTTCCATCTATCACAGCAAGCCTTCCAGGTCCTGAAGCAGCAAAACAACTCCAGACCATCACACTACCACCACCATATTTTACTGTTGGTATGCTGTTCTTTTGCTGAAATGCTGTGTTACTTCTACGCCAGATGTAACGGGACACGCACCTTCCAAGAAGTTCAACTTTTGTCTCGTCGGTCCACAAGGTATTTTCCCAAAAGTCTTGGCAATCATTGAGATGTTTTTTTAGCAAAATTGAGACGAGCCTTAATGTTCTTTTTGCTTAAAAGTGGTTTGCGCCTTGGATATCTGCCATGCAGGCCGTTTTTGCCCAGCTCTTTCTTATGGTGGAGTCGTGAACACTGACCTTATTTGAGGCAAGTGAGGCCTGCAGTTCTTTAGATGTTGTCCTGGGGTCTTTTGTGGTCTCTCGGATGAGTTTTCTCTGCGCTCTTGGGGTAATTTTGGTCGGCCGGCCACTCCTGGGAAGGTTCATCACTGGTCCATGTTTTTGCCATTTGTGGATAATGGCTCTCACTGTGGTTCGCTGGAGTCCCAAAGCTTTAGAAATAGCTTTATAACCTTTACCAGACTGATAGATCTCAATTACTTTTGTTTTCTCATTTGTTCCTGAATTTCTTTGGATCTTGGCATGATGTCTAGCTTTTGAGGTGCTTTTGGTCTACTTCTCTGTGTCAGATAGCTCCTATTTAAGTGATTTCTTGATTGAAACAGGTGTGGCAGTAATTAGGCCTGGGGGTGACTACAGAAATTGAACTCAGGTGTGAAAAACCACAGTTAAGTTATTTTTTAACAAGGGGGGCAATCACTTTTTCACACAGGGCCATGTAGATTTGGAGTTTTTTTTCTCACTAAATAATAAAAACCGTCATTCAAAACTGCATTTTGTGTTCAATTATGTTATCTTTGACTAATAGTTAACAGTTTTTGATGAGCAGACACATTTAAGTGTGAAAAACATGCAAAAGAATAAGAAATCAGGAAGGGGGCAAATAGTTTTTCACACCACTGTATATGGAGATGGCCCTGGAAAAATGGGGAATAGGACCTGGTTTCCTTTCTAAAATAATGGTACTGTATGCCAAACCATCAACGAGAATAAGGATAAATGGGAGTCTTTCAGCCCCGGTGAGGATTGGAAATGGAACCAGACAGGGTTGCCCCCTCTCCCCTATAATTTTTGTCCCGAACTTGGAACCCCCATTATAGAAAATGAGAGCAGATACAAATATATCTGGATTAAGACTGAGCAATAAGCCGGAAGTAAAAATAGGTGCATAGGCAGATGATATGATACTTTTTATAGATCCTTTACAACCATCCCATATATTCTTATGGAACTAGACCTGTTTGGTTCCGTTTCTAACCTTAAAAGAAATATACATGCACTGATAGTACCTCGCCATTTCTCTCGCTTCCCCAAATGCCATATTTTTCTCCTTGTTTAGATGGGAAGAAGAAGATTAAATCAAGTAGAGCAGGGTCACTCACTTGTCTCCTTAGATATTTTATGTCATGAAAGGGGAGAATACTCCATGGATTTTTGGAGATGGAGGCAGCTGGGTCACTTTGTAACTTCTGTAACTAAACGAATAACAATGATGAATCAAAGTCATACATTTAAAATGTTAAGTAATAGTAAAATCAAAATTAAACACAGCATTTCTGTGTTATACAGAATGCTGATAAATTCTGCGTACCCAGACATCCCTAAATATATGGCAGATTGGGAGATAGAAATGGGGGTTCCAGTTACAGATGCTCAAAAGATAGCAGCCCTGGGCTTAGCCCATACCTCATCTTTTGGATCTCCTATCCAGGAAACCAACTTTAAATTGTTGACTCTTTGGTATATCAGAATCAGAATCAATCTATTTTCACCAAGTAAGTTTGCACCTACAAGGAATTTGTCTTGGCAGTTGCTTAACAAACACAAACAAAAACAATACAAGGACAGACAGTGTGTATATTACAAGTCAAGGACATTATACGTATAGTGGCAGTAAGCAATGTGAGAATTTGTCCATTTTCAGTTCTGTGCCGATTACTTTCCAGTCCTAGCAGCTCTAGCGTGGTTCTGCATTAAGTATGGCTACCGCTTGAGGAAAAAAGCTGTTCCTGTGTCTAAGAATATGACTCCTGATAAGATAAATACAATTCTAAGTAAAGAAATTGGATGGAGTTCCAGAAAGCGGGAAAATATGCAGAATTTCTCACTATAGGTTAATCTCTGCACACCACCTCGGGGAAGACCAGGGAAAGAGTAGGAAATATAAGGGAAGATAGGAGACAATAGTTGATATTTTGATGTGGAAGAATGTATAGCTTAAAGAGTACCTAAATTATAAATTACAGTTTGCTTTAAACTTAGTAAGTTGCCAAGGTATATAAAATCACACATGGTAAAGTGTGATTTTCTCACCCCTAGGGTCCCTATTCCAATATGGTCTTGAAATCCCTGCCCCCAGTGTGAAATTGGGCCCAGGGCATTTCTTTTCTTTCCAAACCATAGGTGCAAAGGATGCTGGGGGATTGATTTCATAACTCCACCCCTCATGTCCATGGGATGTAATCTAGGCAGACAGACAGACATCAGAAATAAGAATTATAGCAAACTAAAGCTGTTCTCCTGTGTCTCCTCCCTGTTACACACTGTGAAAAGAGAAGTAATTTGATCCAGGCAGGCAAAGAGCAGGGGAGGGAGGGGCAGGAGGGGGACCAGGCTGGAGGGGGAGACACAAACTTCAGCATTAGGAGAAATAAGGAAATGCTGCCACAGATATAAATGTGTGTTTGTTCTATCCACTATGATGTACCAGATGTAAACTTTATATGTTCATCTAACGTACATGCCCTGACCATGCTTTGCAGATCAGGTATCAGTGACTGGTTAGATGGACCCTTGCCCCAACACTGTGTGCCAGAGATGCGGTGACTTGGCTCTGCAGTCTGCACATGATGGCGCAGGTTTACACATACACATTTATTTTGAGAAAAAAAATGTAAATGTTATTTATGGGAACATTTAATAGTTATTTTGAAAAAAATGCTATTGGTGCACTGGGGTGTGGGGTGTGGAATAGACCCTGAGGAGCTGAGGGTGATATACCTGCCCTGACAGTGTTTTGCAGACCAGGTATCAGTGGTCATATGGACCCTTGCCCCAACACTGTGCGCCAGAGATGCCACAACTTGTCTTTCCACTTGACGGTACAGGTTGGGGATTGCCTTTTTGGAAAATAAGTTTCTGGCCGGTACCTTTCACTGAGGTGTCCCAATGGCGACAATTTTTTTGAAGACCTCAAACTCCACCATCTTGTACAGTAAAAGCTGGAGGGCCAGCAGTTCCAACAAGCCAGCTTTCAGACGCCGGGCAAGGGGGTGACTTGGAGACATTGGCTTCTTCTGCTCCAAAACATCCTTCACAGAAACCTGACTGCTGTGGGCAGATGAGCAGGAACTGCTCAAGGTGAGAGGCAGCTGTGTGCAGGGTGCTTGAGAGGGGGCAAGGACAGCAGAGGTTGATGTGGCTGAAGATGCTGCTGGACCAGGAGAAGGAGGGTGGCTTTGCATTTGTGTGCTGCTTTTCCTCACGTGTTCATCACATTGGTGTTTGTGTTTTGCGATCAGGTGCCTTCGCAAAGCAGTTGTCCCTAGGTGGGTGTTGGACTTCCCACTACTCAGTTTCTTTTGGCAGAGGTTGCAGATGGCATTGCTGGTATCAGAGGCACACAGACAAAAAAAATGCCACACTGGTGAGCTTTGGAATGTCGGCATTCTGGTAGTCGCAACAGCAGGCGTTGAAAGGCGTGTTGGCTGGCTGACCCCAGGTGCCGACACATGCTGTCTGACTCCTCCGTCTTCTCCTCCTCCGCCTCTCCGCCTCCCCATCTGAACTGTCCCCCTGTTCTTCATGTACTCTTGCGGGCACCCATGTGACATCCATGGACACATCATCATCATCATCAATGATCATCATCATAAGCTGCTTCACTTGTCTCAGACACTTCCAAATAGGCACCAGGATGTAGGTAGTACATAATCATCATCCTCCTCCTCAAACCTTACGTACACGTGTGTACTGACGCCTGACTGAGACATATCACGTGGTGTGACATCCTGATCACATTCATCTCCTGCCATTAAAGGTTGTGCATCACTAAATGCATCACACGGATGTGTGAATATCTCCTCTGACATATCGAGTGGAGCAGCTGTGGTGCTAGTAGTGGTGGTGGTAACTTGTTGTGGGGTGCTCAAAGCAGAGCAGGAGGACGGTGTGTCAAGGAGGTTCCGTGCGGAAGCTGTAGAAGATGGGGTGCACTGTGTAAGCCAGTCAAGTATGTCCTCAGAATTTTGAGGGTTGAGGGTACGTGCCCTTTAAACACTGTGCATTCTTCCAGGGCCTCAGAAAATCACAGCAGCACGACCTTGAGGACACTTGTGGAGTGGCCTGCCTCTGTCTCTGTCTGTTTTTTTTTTTTTTAATTGGGTACTGTGCCTGCAACAAGTGAAAAGTAAGGCAATGGAGGAACTACTATGTCTGCAACTGAATATGGCAACAACAATAGCAGTAGTGTACACAGCTCTTTTTCCGAAGACATAACAACAAAAGTTGTTTAGGTGATATCTTTAATGACTAACTGTACAAAACTTCTTTGGCTGCAGTAGTGTCTGAATAACACCAGAAGCAAGCATGCAGCTAGTCTTGTCAGATCTGACAATAATGTCAGAAACACCAGATCTGCAGCATGCTTGTTCAGGGGCTATGGCTAAAAGTATTAGAGGCAGAGGATCAGCAGGACAGCCAGGCAACTAGTATTGCTTTGAAGGAAATAAAAATGGCAGCCTCCATATACTTCTCTCTTCCGTTGTCCTTTAAATTAATTAACTTGATATGTGTAAGAAAGTGTCTGCACTAATACTGTAAAAAAAAATTCGCCATTTTTGAAGATGGCTGTATTGAGATATTATTTTTGAAATAGCCAGCGTTCAGGAATTATATTTTTGGTGTGGTGATCACCAAGGAACAAACCAATACTCCCCCGTTTTCTGAATAACCTCCAACAACATCACAGAATACAAATCTGTAATTATTCAAGTGAAAACAGTTACCACATCTCATGGGTTGAGTCATAAAGCTTCAATTGGTCAGCATATAGTTCATATACTGACAAACAGTGGCGTAGCTAAAGAGCTTGGGGCTCCAGTGCAAGTTTTACATTGAAGCACTCTATATATAACAATTGATGTGGCGCACCAAAACCTGCCAAGGACAACCAAAGTGTCCGAGGTGCAAGAAGGGAGTGGGGAACAGTTTGTTAAAGGACCACTATCGTGAAAAAAGTATGCAGTTAAAATCTGACAGAACCGTTTTGGGCCAGCCCATTTCCTCATGGGGGGTTATCAGGGTTTTCTTTGTTTTCAACAGCATTTCCTGAACAGCAGTTTAACTGCCAAAATAGCAAGATACCAGCCGGCCTCCCTAATCACTTGCACACTATTTTGTCAGTTAAACTGTTAGCAGTTCAGACTGTTCAGGAAATGCTGTTGAAAACAAAGAAAACCCTGAATCCCCCATGTAGTCATGGAATGGCCCAAAACCTGTCGGTTCTGTCAGATTTCAACTGTCTACTTTTTTGTGATAGTGGTCCTTTAGGCCTTGTTCACATTGCGTTCCGTTCGCATGGCCGTCCGCGTTTGGCGTTTTTTGACACAATTTTTCTGTCTGATTTCCGGCGATTACCTGCGCACTGTTTTTTTTGTAAAATCGCTTTTCTAATCGCTTTTGCAGAGCGATTTCGTTTTTACACTTGCTGACGTCAGTCAGGAAGTGAACTCTTTGATCCGGAAAAGAATAAATACAATGTATTTATTCTTAAAAATGTTCACGCAATCGCTGCACAAAGCAATCTTCCATTGAGGCGAAATCGCCTCAAAAATGGCCCATGCACTTGTTTTCTGAGCGGATCGGAAATGCTCAGATGTGAACTGTCTCATAGAGAATAATGGTGTAAGCGCTTTCAGGGCGATTTTTAAAAATCGCCAGTGCTTAAAAAATGACTAAAACATCTCTAGTGTGAACGAGCCCTTAATGGTTACTACTATTCAAAGCATCTAAGTGATTATTACCAGCACAGGACCAATAAAGAGATAATAGGGTTGTTGAGGGTGGGCCTGGTGTGGTCGCAACCTCTGCAACCCCTATTGCTACACATATGCTACACATATGCTGACATATTTCTATTAAAGTTTCCTGACTCATTTTTACTTTTCTTATCATAGAGGCTAGGCGGTTCCTTTCGTAATAACATATGCAATTACAGATAAGTGTTTTAACGCGTACGTACGAAAAGGGCGTCGGGAAAAAAGGGCGCGTGGTATAAACGATAAATGGAAATATCGTTTATAGAAATTATTGTGTAGAATTTCGTTTATAAATAGTGATTTAAAAATGTATAAATCACTAAATAATGTGTATGAGATCGGCAATTCTTAAAACGTTAATCTTCCCTGTTTGTAAAGTGAAACTTATATTTTCGTTTATTAAAAACCCTCCCTGTACCTATCCCTAACCCCTAGACCCCCTGTTGGTGCCTAAACCTAAGACCCCCCTGTTGGTGCCTAACCCTAAGACCCCCCTGTTGGTGCCTAACCCTAAGACCCCCCTGTTGGTGCCTAACCCTAAGACCCCCCTGTTAGTGCCTAAACCTAAGACCCCCCTGTTAGTGCCTAAACCTAAGACCCCCCTGTAGGTGCCTAACCCTAAGACCCCCCTGTAGGTGCCTAACCCTAAGACCCCCCTGTTGGTGCCTAAACCTAAGACCCCCCTGTAGGTGCCTAAACCTAAGACCCCCCTGTTGGTGCCTAAACCTAAAACCCCCTATGGATAATAATGTTTTACAGACATGAATAAATAAAGAATGTAAAGAAAAAAAATGTAAATTATTTTTTTGGGTGGATAATAATGTGTTAGAAATGTTTTAGAAATAGTGATTTATTATCTTCATAAACGTTATTCGTCACGGGCTCATTTTGTAAACTTAAATCATCACAAACATAGTTATAAATCCTTAAAAATCTCCGGGCGCCGTTATAAATCCTTAAAAATCTCCGGCGCCTTATTTTCCCCGTTCAGCGCCCATTAAACGATATTTATAATGAAAGTGAATGGGGCGCCCTTTTTGTCCACTTGTCTCATGCGCCCAAATCTACTGCTTCCGTTTTAACAATAAGGAAACCGCTCATAGTATAATCAGCACAAATTAATCAGTCCACTTCAGTAGCACACCACCACACCTCTTGCAAAAATGCACTCACCGACTCCAGTGATTATATAAACTTGACATATGTCCTTGCTTTAACCCTCTGGGCGATACAATTGCATCGCCCAGGAGGGGGCGCAGCACTTTTTTTTTAATTTTTAATTTTTTGAAATCATGTAGCGAGCCCCGGGCTCGCAACATGATAGCCGCTGCGCAGCGGCATCCAGAGTAAGCAGGAAATCCCGTTCAGAACGGGATTTCCTGCTGGGCTTCCCCGTCGCCATGGCGACGGGTCGGGATGACGTCTCCGACGTCATGGACATCGTGACGTCAGAAGGAGTTTCGATCCACCCCTCAGCGCTGCCTGGCACTGATTGGCCAGGCTGCGCAAGGAGTCTGGGGGGGGGAGCTGC
This sequence comes from Hyperolius riggenbachi, assembly GCF_040937935.1. Lineage (NCBI taxonomy): Eukaryota > Metazoa > Chordata > Amphibia > Anura > Hyperoliidae > Hyperolius > Hyperolius riggenbachi. Next base: position 80,639,546 of record NC_090649.1, on the reverse strand, counting down.
GCGGCACGGCGGGTAGCAGCGGATCGGCGGCGATCGGAAGTTACACGCAGCTAGCAAAGTGCTAGCTGCGTGTAACAAAATAAAAATTATGCAAATCGGCAAACCAGGGCCTGAGAAATCCTCCTGCGTGATATACCCCGAGCTCAGCTCGGGATTATCGCCCAGGAGGGTAAAGGATTACGAGGCCAATTTTAGGAAAAAAAATAAAAAAAGTTAGATACCTGCATCAGTTTGTAAGGCACGGAGGACGCCGTCCGCGCCCTCCGTGCCGTTCCGCCGGGTCCCCGCTGCTCAATAGCCCCCCGAACGGCCTCCGACTGCACGGCCTGGGTTGGGCTCTCCAGCCTGCACAAAGATGGCCGCCGGAGCTGGCCGCGGCTGCGCAGTCCGCATAGCCGTGAGTGCGGCTTCGCAGCTCTAAGGCCAACCCCCCGATCCACGCTACAGGAGGGGGGTTGGCCCTAGAGCTGCGCAGCCGCACTCGCGGCTATGCGGACTGCGCAGCCGCGGCCAGCTCCGGCGGCCATCTTTGTGCAGGCTGGAGAGCCCGACCCGGGCCACGCGGTCGGCGGCCGTTCGGGGGGCTATTGAGCGGTGGGGACCCGGCGGAACGGCACAGAGGGCGCGGACGGCGTCCTCCGTGCCTTACAAACTGATGCAGGTATCTAACTTTTTAATTTTTTTTTCTAAAATTGGCCTCGTAAGTCCTTTAAAGAGAAACTGTAGTGAAAATAACATAATTAATAAAATTGCTTTTTGTTTACAATATTCACTTATAAATTATTTAGTCAGAGTTGTTTGCCCATTGTAAAATCTTTCCTCTCCCTTATTTACAGTTTGAAATATATCACTGGTGATCACGTCTTTGGTCCTGCCAGGTGATCTGTATGGAATGTTTGTCGAACCCTATGGCACGCGTGCCCACAGAGGCGGTACATGGAGCCGTCTCTGTGGGCACGCATGCTGTGTCCGCCACCATCATTAATCTTTATTACCCCCGCCGAGAACTCCGCATGCCGCCGTGTGTCTAGAGGGGGCGGAGCAGGACTAACATCCATGCACGGAGATGCTTTTGAAAGATCCGCCCCCACCCCCTCCACGCTCTGCTCGTCAGACCTTTTCGCAGGGGTGCCTGGTCCAACGTCAACGCGTCCTGTCAGCGCGGGACTTTCAGCTGGCAGCAGGCAGATCATCGGGGAGCTGCACGCCGCCGGGAGAGGAGACTTCTGCCAGGTGAGTTAATGTTTGTTTTTTTTTACAGGTTACAATATTTTCTGGTGAAACGCTGCCCACATTACGATTATTTTCTGGTGAAACACTGCCCACTTTACGATTTTTTTCTAGTAAAACTGCCACATTACGATTATTTTCTGGTGAAACATTGCTGCGTTACAATTATTTTCTGGTGAAAGATTGACGCATTACGATTATTTTATGGTGAAACATTGCTGCGTTATGAATGATTATTTTCTGGTGAAACATTGCCGCATTATGATTATTTTATGGTGAAACATTTCCGCAGTATGATTATTTTCTAGTGAAACATTGCCGCATTATGATTATTTTCTGATAAAAGATTGCTGCATTACAATTATTTTCTAGTGAAAGTCTATTGCTTCATTATGATTATTTTCTGGTGAAATATTGCCATATTACGATTATTTTATGTTGGAACATTGCCGCATTACGATTATTTTATGGTGAAACATTGCGGCATTACGATTATTTTATGGTGAAACATTTCCATATGACGATTATTTTCTGGTGAAACATTGCTGCGTTACAATTATTTTCTGGTGAAAGATTTCCACATTACGATTATTTTATGGTAAAATATTGCTGCGTTATGATTATTTTTTGGTGAAACATTGCTGCGTTGCCTCATTGCAATTATTTTCATCGGGGAACACAACAGGTTCTCTCACCTGGAATGACAAAATGTCTAGAGGCGCCCCTGCCTTTGCTCCCAGCCTGGCCAGGGATCACATGGGCCTGGGCAGCTAGTAGTCAATATAAATTGCCATTTTGGCACTCGGTGATAAATAAGTCTATTTCAGGTCGCAGTTTGGGCACTAGGCCTCTGAAAGGTTCGCCATCACTGTGCTATACACAGAGGGAGATACTGCTTGCTTGGCACTTGGAAAATGTCATTATTTCCCACAATGCAACAAGGTTCACAGACAGCAAACTGTCAGGACCATGGTCATAACATCACTGTGGGAGGGGTTTCACCACAATATCAGCCATACAAAACTGTCAGGACCATAATCATGACATCACACTGTGTGAGGGGTTTCACCACAATAGCAGCCATGCACCTCCCCCCTCCCCCCCCCCCATCCCCACCAGGTATAGGTAAAGAAAGATTTCTTGTGGCAAAGGGGGTATCAGCTACTGATTGGAAT